>NC_081414.1:265706713-266010505 GCF_030272615.1 Cryptomeria japonica
TCTTCATAATGTGTCATGCTGATCTCGAATAGATAACGCTTGCCGGTCCATAACCTAGACCTATTTGCTTGTAACAACAAATATGCAAACTTGATTAGACCAATAACCAAATCACCAAAACAAAGTGTCCAAACAATGTCTTCGACATAACAAAGTAATCTCCAGATGATAATAGATCATCCTCAGTGTTAGTGAATAATATAACCTGTCGGTGAACCAGATACCAGTGACTGTGCATAAGTCACTGAACATGCCGGTGAACATAACCAAAGATCTTCAGTGTTGATAAGTGTTGACAAGTGTTTAGAAGTGTTGACAAGTGTTGACATCAATGACAAAACCAATGCAACACATCCATAATACCAACATCTCTTGGTCTCCACACTTGTCGTGTCACCTCCTTTTGGGCCATGTGTGGGCTCACAAGAAATCTTGACCCTTCATCTTGGGTCAATCCTAGCCCTCCATTTCTCCTCCTCTCCTCCTATAAATTGAGGACTCCATCCCCTTGTTTCTCATCTCCAAATCTTGTAAGTGCATGCTACTAATTTGCTTAGTGAAATCCATCTAGATACCCAAACTCTAGCCAAATCATCTTCACTTGCATACTTAGCCATTTTGATCATCATCCACAACTTCACTCTTCCATCCATCTATCCATCTCCATCCTCATTTGTGCACACTTTGGAGAGCCAACAACATATCTACATTGGACCAATCCAATCAAGCTAAGGAGTGGCATATTCTTGGCTTCATCAAGAGTCCAAATCAGAGGAACAAGAGAACTCGCTTGTCAAAGTATAATAGATTGTTGTTTATGTCTTTTGTTTGTACGTTTTGTGCTTTGATTTGAATTGACAATCTAACCTTGCATCAGGATATTTCCCTTGGTTCAGATATAATCACGAGTACATTACAGTTATTGAAAGAAGCTAAATGTTTATTGAAATACAAATCTATTGGTAACCAAGTTTCAGTGTCTTTGCTTGACACTTTCTTTTCTCCAATTCAATTATTTTCTTCAATTTCCAATTCAACATGTTCCACATCAATAGGTCAGTTGGAGATGAGTCACATCAAGAGGACAAATCATATTAGCATCTCCGATCAAGAATTTAGTTATATTTGCATTTCCCTCTCAAAGGTGCAAATTACTTTTTTTTACCCAGAAGTAAAGATACCTTCGGGTATATACCCTTGTAATTAATCAGATTTTGGCATGTGTATCAATGATCTGAAGCTTCATTGCTCCCTTGCAAATTATTAAAGGGAATTCAAGATCATTGTTACAGTGTTCTATTTTGAAAGTTTTGTACTGCATGGGTAGAATAGAAGTTTCTAAAGTGTTGGTAATAGAAATTCTTTGTAAAACTATGGATTCATTAAATTGTATCAACTATTTTGCAAATTAATGAAAAATACTCCAAAATAGTCTCCCTATTTGTATTTTTGTGTTATATAAATTGAAATGTCTAGGATGATTCAATTTGTCCTTGCAATCTAAATGTGAATGTGTGACATATTTACAAGTTTCATTAAGGAAAGGATTAAATTTTTTGATCAAGTTATTGTGATGTGAGAATTCAAATAAGTGATCTATAAGTAGAATTCTTGGTGTATTGCTAAAATGTTTATGTCATGCATAAATGTTGAGATTAAATAGTTGGATCTAAAGCTCGTTTTTATGAATATGTATGTTCTATCGAATGACTCATGTTACCCTTGGATTCAGACACTGATCCTTACTAAAGTTTATTTCATTTCAATACCCATCCTTTTCATCAACATTCATTTTACATTTTATGTGCTTAAGAGTAGGATTAAGTTAGAATTTATACTCAATATGGCTAAATACTGGAAAAAACTATGGATGTAGCCAACTCAAAGTTAAAGATACGAGCCATGGTCATATTTGATTGAGGATTATTTGCTATACCATAATATTTGCTTGTTTTCTCGATTTGTTGATATTGTGAAGGTTCGCCCACCTTGGTCTAGCAGAGCCAAATGCACAGGTGACTTATCAATCCTTAAATTATGTCATATTAGTTGGCCTCTGATTCAATTATCTATTGACAAAAAATAGGTTAATTCTTAGGAATATTTAGGCAATCATTTGGAGACACCAACATATCCATTAATATCTGTTGTGCGTTGCACACGCTCCCTGTCGCCGACAGGGTCCCCTTTCCTTTTTTTGATATTTTCGCCTTCGCCCTGTTGAGTTCCGTGTAGGGTGTCTCGCGTCCTTTTGAGCGTGCTCGTAATCAGTCCATGAGATGATGATGTTATGAACGGAAGCCTATGAATCCATATGATCAGTAGAGCCTTCGGGCATGAAATTCCAAGAGACAGTTTAAACCTGAAAAATCGCCTGAGATAGGCACAAAATGATAGAAACTGGCAGAATCCGCCCAGTAAAGGCATAAAGCGTCTGAAGGTCGCCTGAGGACCCAAAGTGCTGATTTTGGTCAGAGGATATAGGAGAGATAAAAGGATGCAAATGTCGAAGTTTCAAAACCTCCCAAGATCCTGAAATTCGCACTAAAGGGGAGAAATTACATAAGTTTCTAAGAGCTTGCAAAATGTCTTATTTTCTAAAATTCGCCATTTAAGGTAATACCGCGATTCTTCTTTAAGTATTGAAAGTCACGAGGTTTTCATACCTTGTAGAGAGCAATAAAACACCAAAGTTCATATAGGAGAAAGTCACGGTTTCTAAAAAGCTCTCCAAACCCTTTTCAAACGCCTTGAACCCATCACAATCACAGAGAAGTGTGGAAGGTTAAGTAATTTGTTGAAAAAATCACGCAGGAGGCAAAATCACCAAGGTAAAAATCGCTATGTCTAAGTGTTTAAATCTGCATTTTCTTTCCAAACCATAGGCGTGAAAATTTGAAATAGGGAGTTAACCGTTGAAATTCGAAATTGCAGAACTCTCCTGTTCCAAATTTGCAAGTTGTGAACTTATCTTTTCAGAACATAAGGCATAAGAAGTATAATTTTTCGAATTCAAAGGAATTCATTCTTGCAAAGCAGGTTGTCCAAATTCACGCCATTCATTTTGGCCAGGTAAGTGTGCTTCGCCTCTCTTGAAATCATTCGAAATATATGCAAAATCGGATAGATGTATGTGCAAAATGAATTGAATTGATTAAGTCTTAAAACCGCATCTTTTTTTGTTTATAAGACGTCAGGAGCAATTGAAATCAGAGTCTGTTCTTAGGAATCAACCAGAAACACATTTTCAGACTTAGGAAAATTTTAAAGCATCGCCCATTTTGAAAATTGATCCTAAAATGCCTAAGTATAAATTCGCAATTGAAAAGCTTCATAAATATTCATGTCTAAATCAACCAAGCTTTTTAGCTAAAGTGTCATGATGTTCATTAAGTTTGGTTTTCGAATTAATCTTTGTATGCTGGCGTATCCCTTTATCTAACCTGCTTTATTTCCTTTATATCACCTCGTAATCCGCATCCGACTGTGCATGATAAATGCCTAAATCGGCGGTAGAATCATCAAAGACACCTGTTGCAGCCGAGACATCACGAGCGTCCAAGTCAAATATCCCTCACAGAGTCGAAAAGATGAAGTATTAGTATCAGAGAGGGGGACTGAGGGAATCAAAAGTTCAAAGTGTCTAGAAAAATGTCGATGATACTGACCTGGGGCATATTGATATTCAAGATTTCAGAAGCCATTGGCGACGCATTTGACATTCCCTTCCCAAACAACCCCATAGCAACAACTATAGATGAAGCGCAAGTGTCATATGATATAAACCCTACCAAATGCAGAACACTGATAAATGAAGAGTGGTACAAGGAGAGAAGACCTCCAAGCGTCAAGGATTGGGAAAAAGACCCCTAGAAACAACTTTCACAACGAGCATGGGGACATGGTCACATTGCTCAGCAAAGTTATGAGACTTCCCCAATCCAACTACTTTGAAGAATGGATGTTCTAGTTCACAGAACAGGTCTTCGCTAGGAAATCCAAGTTTGACTGGGCCCAGATCATAAGCGACAACATCCATACCCAATTGATCGAACTTGAGGCAAAGAAGTACTTCACTATGACATCCTATTTAGTCTACATGTTCGCCAGAAACCAGCCACTGCCAGGTTTAATCATGAAGGGTGAAATTGGGGATGGGCCTGATCAGGTGAAGGTATATGATTGTTATCCACAGCTGCACTATCAGGACATAGCTCAAAGAGAAAAGAATAGCTCTGCCTATACAGTTGGTCAGTATGAGCACGTCAATGACGCCTTCACAATGCGCTTGGTCAGACTAATGCAAGGAGGACTACACATAAGGCTCTCAGAGCAAGCTACTATTTTAGAACATAGGTATGGGGCCTAGTTCATCCAGTTCCAAAGGTTCTCCTACATCCAGATAGCTGGCTTTGAGGGTGCTCCTTTCCGACTTCCGCGATACCCAACCGACAAGATAGTTCTCCTGGAAATCACAAGGCAGTCACGTCCGGCGAACAGTCTACTCAGAGACATGAAGCATTCTGGATTCGCCTTCCCTATGATTATAGGTAACCTTGATGTCCATCTAAAGAACCCGACCCAAGCAGAGGAATCCTTTGCAAAGCTAGCCTCCTACGTCCTACAAGAGCATTTTCCAAGGAAATGCTTTGATCACGACAATCTGGCAAAGAGAGCCTATGGCAGGCAATTCAGAGCAAAGGAATCAGTTGAAGATTATTGGAAGAACTGCTCTGATGACTATGAGGTCCAATGACGCGAATATTCAAGACTAAGTGTGCAGCAAATGCGACTCTATGAATACCGTCAAGTCCTAGATCAACTAATAGATTCAGGAAATTGTTTACAAGTTCGGGAATTTGAGGCGGTAAGACATCTTTTGCTAGGCATCGATTGGTCGCAAGATCCAATCACTGATATTGAGGCGGTTATGGCAGCCCCAGGAAGATACACTAATCGGTGGTTGCACGAGCAAATTGAGCGACTGATTCATGAGGGAGTCCAGTTCACCTACCACTTGATGGGTAACCTTGATTCTCAGTCCTTCGAAGATGAGGGAACATCCAGTGCACCAAAGGAAGAGGTTGAAAAGCCTGAAAAAAAGGAAGAAGGCTAAGGCCAACAGAGGAACTCGAACATCTAAAAGAACAAGAAGGGAAAAGATCCCTATTAGGACACCAGAGGTCACTTCATCATCAAAAGACCCCAGTTCATCTGATGATGTAGTTGAACTAGATTATATACCTGCTCTACCTTCCCAGAGTGATATTGACGCATTTGGAGCTGATGATCCTCCTGCACCCGACATGCTAGAAGCCGAGCTAAGAGCCATTGAATCAACTGAACCTGATAATCAAGTGGAGGAAGGAGAGATTCCATCCATTCAGGGGCTGGAGATGCATGAACCCACCCAGCAGAGCCACCATGAATTGCAACTCCATAATACTACCAAGGATGACTCCACTGTTGAAGGAGAGCAAAGGACATATGAGACTCGCAAGCTTGAAAAGATTGAAGAACAACCATCACATGAAAATACTAGGCAGTTGTTCAGTGAAGTAGGAGAGAATTCGACTGTGAGCAAGGAACTTGACACTTCCTCCACTCCTCTTGTAACGAAACAGCTGCAAATATGTGATGAGTCGGCTGAAAACATTAAAGAACAGAGTGCTAATTTAACCATGGCATCAGTACAAACTGTACCTCAAGAATGGTTAATTGCTCGAGCTCAGCGTAAGGCTGCCACCAAGCCACCCATCAATCTGGAGGACATCTTCTCACGCATAGACCAAGCCAAGGCCAAGGGGAAGAAAATGCCTAAGGCATATTCCCGGATAACCAAAGATGAGCAAAGGAACCGTAGCCTTCATATTACACTAGTTGATTATAGCATCACGACCGTCCCCATCGGACGAGCCACAAAGGAGCAGGACAGGGAGGAATTCAAGGATTCCGTACAAAACGTGCTCAAACAACTCGAAGAAATAACAGCTGATAAGAACATGTATCGAGCTCGTGCTGAAGAGGCTGAGGGATACATTGATCAACTCCTGAGACCATTACATAATGCTTCTGAATCCCACATTCCCCCTATAGCATTCACACAAAGGACCACCCCAAAATTTGAAGGAGTACGAGATACTGCCAAGGTCGTCAAAGAATGGATGTGAGGCATTAAAGAAAGAGGAGAGCAAATCTTCAAGGATCTGCACGAAATGGCCCTCCATAGGGAAGCCATTATTATCAAAATGTGTAAGCTGAAGAAAGAATGCTATAACACTCATGAGGCGATTGCCAAGGCATTGCCCTTCATTAAGGCTCTATTTTGGACCTACTCTCAGATCCCTGCTACTGATACTATCCTAAATCCCTATAGTGTCAATACCTTCAAAGAATGGTATTGGACCCTCAGCATGAAGGACGATATGAGGGATAATATCAATAAGATGCATGATAAGTGTGATGACACTTTATCAAATGTGAAGGATCTTGGTGAAAGAATCCTAAAATCCATGGTTCCCGGTTGGAAAAATAATATAGAGGATAGTGAGGTGCAACCACAGTGGGATCTAGATTTCATTGTCGGGCTGCAAGCAGACATATCATGTTTTGAAAATCACAAGTCATATTGGAGAGAGGAGCTAGAGAATTTGGATAGCCTCCTACAGGGTATCCATTACAGAATGTTCAATCCTCTTATGCCGCCGACGACCAAATTATTCAAGTTATGCTTGAGATTTGAGGACTACGTTTGGGAAGAGCGTGCAGCCGATCGAGATATCTAGGGAGAGTACCTGCATGATGAGGTCAAGTTCATCGTCGAGGAATCTAGAGCTGGAAAAGAAAAAGTGCTTTCCTAAAGTGCTTTCTTTTTGTCTAAAAAATTAAGTCACTTTTTGGCCAAAGTTCATATTTGACTGCCAGGTCAACTGTAATCTTTAAAAACTATGTGTATGTGCACTTTTTGAATTATTTTCGATAAGTTTTAATTACCTTTTTAGGTAGTTATTACTCCCTTTGGGGTAGTTGCTGATATTTACCCTCCATTTATGGGTATGGGTACCTTTTGTAAGGATGAATCTAGGCCACTTGTTTAGATTAGATCTTGGCCATTCATCTATTTTTTGAAGCCTATTTAAAGGGACTATTTTTCCCTCATTCTTGTAAGAAGTTCATGGATTGTTGCTAAAGCTCTGGCGAAATTTACGCAAGATTTAATGCAAAGTTAAGACTGTTTCAATGTCATTGTGAGTGCATGGTCTCCTTCTTCACCAATTTGAATTATTTTGTTATGTTTCTTTTATTTCTCTATAGCATTTTCTAGATAAACATCTGATAGAATCTTCGTTGTTCATACCATTAGAGACTGACTGATTGTCATTCCTTCTGCATGGTTAATCTGAACTGTCTCATATGCTTAGTTCGGTTATTGAATACTCATTGACTGAATGTTAAAGTTCTGAAGTTGTGTTTAATAGCATGAAAACTCTATTTTCTTTGAAGATTGCACTAGATTCATACAAATATTGTGCTTTATGGCTAATAGTGTTTAATCTAGTTATTTGGAGGTGTTTGTCTGCTTTTCTTGAATATGCTATCTTAGTTAGTTAGACTTTCTATATCTCTTTTCCCTATCTCTCTTTTTTCCCCCTTTTTTTTTACTAAGAAGAATCCACAGTCCTGTTGAATTAATATCAATCCAACTGAAACCAATTGATAACGAGACTGTTAGAATTTTAGGGAACTCATCCAACAATTATCCATATCATCGTAACTCCCCTTTGTGTTTCCAGCAAAACACATCAAACCACTGAGTGATCCCGCAATAAAGACCTGACAATCGAAACCTTGAGGACGTCCCCTTTGATCAAACGAAAAACAGCATTAGGGATTTCCTTATCCCAAGAGAGGATAGGACACTCAGCAAGTACATTCTATTCTGCATTGGCCGGATGGAGTCGTAGCAATGCAATTTCAAACACATCAATATCCTGGAGAAAAAGTTAGGGACTTAGTGTGTTTGTAAGTTTTTGCTTTTACAGATCAACCTATATTAAACATGTGCTAAAAAGAAAATTTTAAATATAACAAAAATTGAAAAGAAATCACAAAAGAACACCTAGAACACAAAAAAATTAACATAACAAAATTACATATAGAACCAGAACAAGAGGTACTAAAATTAAAAATGGACCACATTGATACATAGAACGCAAAGGAATGTTCATACCCATTGATTGGTGCAAAAAAGGGCTATGTGTGCCCAAGATATTGTCTCTAAAATATTTATGTTTGTAGAAGGGTTAATTTAACTGCACTCAAATGCTATTCATATTGCTAGATGCAAAGATTTAAGGAATGTATTTGAGAATGAAATAAAATCAAATTTAATTTTAAAAATGTCAAAGATTAATTTGTTTTTGTGAATGAATTAAGCTACGAAAAATGTATTATATAGGAATGATGTGTGCAATTGTAGCCTACATTGTGCACCTAAACTTGCACACAATAGTACAATTATTATAGATGCAACATGTTGCTTCTTATGTTTAAAACCTTGCAACTTACACTCTCTAATCTACTATGTAGCTTTGCCCAAGTCCACACAAGCACAAAACTCTTTAAACATCTACAACATGCCACATCTAACAATATTTCATCCATTTCCAATCCACAACTTTATGCACTTGAACTTTGTCGACATTGTTGCAAGAACTCCATTTATTCAAATACCTTGTAACAACCTATGCATTACTCAAAATCGAAAGATATTTTTGTGATTCCAACAATTTGTACTCTTTCCACACACCTACAACAACCAAAAATATGTTCTCACACTTTAGTTTGAATGGCTCCATCATGTACCCAACACATCGCAGCATAGCTCACACCATAGGCCAAATGTGAATGACTACAAACAAAATGCCGAAGACACTCCCACCAAACAACACAACCACAATAAATGCCTACAACAATACTACAACTTCACATGACAATGACAAAACCCTTGCAATGTCTTTCTTGTACACAAATAATATACAAAAATGGTAAATGGTTGCTTGTGCATGTCCAAAGCCATCAAACTACCAAATAATATTGTTGCATCTAATAATAAACTCCACCTCTAACAAAGCCAAAAATCTAACACCATGTTAGGGATAATGAGAAGGGTGCACTTCATATGAGGATTGCATTGAAAGAAATGGGTGAAAGAATATAAAGAAACTTTAAACTATTGGTTTACTAAATGCACTGTACTTCATCGACAAGTTATCCATCATCTTACATTATATAAGCATTCCCCTTTTGCTATTACATTTAGGGTGTGAATAAGCATGTGAGACAAATCCACACAAAAGAATACACATTCTAAAACTAAATAGTGAGAGAAGCATTACTCATGAGACGATCCCTTGGGAGCTCATCATAGCCACAACGTAGGTATCCTCATCAATTTTAGTTATATAAGGTAAGAGGTGTGCTCCATTTATCAACATCAAGGTATATTTTCATAAAAGAGACCTAAAATGTACATACTAATCTTGCGAACCTTTGGTTGCATAATAAAGAAATATAAAATTGCATGCATAATAAAACATAACTTTGAACCAATGTCGGGCTTTTTAACTATGATTTCTCAAAAATGTTCATCTTCACAATTTTACAAATGTTAGATCAATGGACACATTTTTTAATAATTCAAAGCTCAAGAGAAAACAACAAGGTCAAGAAAAGATTAAATAAAAGATTTGTGTTAAAGCCCTCAAGTTTTAAGGCTTTGTAGTTATGAACATCCAATAAGAAATTATTTAACTAAATATGAAATCCTACTCTAAATAAGGAATTGAAGATCAAAGAAGATCTTCAATATGAACCTTTTGAGAGCTTTAGGATAAAATTATAAGAATAACTATTTACTAGCACATAAGAAATATTGTAAAATAAAAGGCCCTTCAAATAAGATTTAGAAACATTAACTTAAATTAGACCAAAAATAAAACAACAAAAAAAAATGAACAAGATTGAGACATTTCAACACTCACTCAAATTGGAGAAAAGCACATTAAGAAACGCATTTCATAAATTAGCCCCTTTCAAGAAAAGTATAACAAGTAAACGATGTTTGTTAAATCTATGTTCACTCATACACAAAGAAGGGAGAAAAGAAAAGTATACATTTACTGAATAGGCATCACTTGTCTCACTCGACTACTTTTAGAGAAAATGGATATTAAATTTATTTTTTTTTAACTTATGAAGAAAAGCCACGAGAATACATCTCTTATCTCCCTCTCATTCCTCTCAAGAATTAATAAACATAACATTTCACAATTCAATACATAACTTACTCAAAAGAGAAGCAATTTGAGGTGTTTACATTTGTCATCATCTTCTGGCAAATGCAAATGTGTCGACCTAAAATGTCAATATTATTATAAGCCAACCCATTTTTAAAACAAAAACATGTGTGCAAATGGGTGTGTGCTTGGCCATGTGCCAAGGTTGTATACATAATCATAAATGTGGAAGCGTAAGTGAACCTACAAAAGTGGGCAAAGATGCATGGTGCACTTGTGGAGTTGCATGTGGGTTTGTGCAAGTCCATGCATAATGCTCATGTGTGGCATTGCAAATGTAAAGGGTGAAGGTTCCAATTGGGATTAAAGTGCACATTGCAAACTCATGCAAGTACACAAATGTTAATATATATGGGCAAGCATGGGCACAAAGACATGTGTAAGATAACCCACCTATATAAATTTGGTGTGTGTAGTTGTGTTTATGCATGCACATGTTCATGTGTTAGCATGTATATCATGGTCTTCCCTAAAATGGGTGTTAAGCTTTGAAATTTCACTAGAATTCTAATATACATTTTATGATGATATTTGTACATTGATTTGTTCTATGCAAATAAATTATCAAAGATATAAGATTTCCACAATCCATTCAAATCTTGTATGCAATTTCTGGATTTGATTGTGTTAGAAATTTTTGAGCATCAATCTATAAATTATGTAAAATCAAAAAAATTATGTAGAATCAATCTATAAATTTATATGATAGACATTATTGAACCAAAACTTGATTCAACTATATATTAGAAAAATAAAACATTTACAAATCTATTATATAATCTAAAATCACGCAATGCATAAAAGAATAATATAAATTGCTATTTTAAAAAAGCAAAGAAAAGAATATCAACCCAAATAGGTGGTTCAATGATTATAACAACCATTAATTATACTATCAATGATAGTAGAATTCAACATATATAATATTGTGCAATGCTTTGAATATCTCCACCTAGTTTAATTAGTCTCACAAAAGGCACTATGATTTACACTTTGCCAATACCTTGTATATTGGCTTGTCAACCTCAATTAATGAAATAAAGTTGCAACAAAATATTGAAGAGTAGATTCCATTCTAAAGTAGAGCACAATAAACATTTTGGAAAAAAATTCAATCCTCATTTAAGACCTATTCAAACTTATATTTTTAGAATAAATTAACAAACATATTTGTGGATGACATCAATAATTATATTTTCTTAAACATCCTATTAATCATTAGAGAACTTAACTAATTTCTTTCCAATCCTAATACTCTCCCAAATATTGATTCAAGAAGTAGTACCAACATCATGGAAATTTCTATTCCCTTGATTGCTATATGAAAAACAATTTAGTAATTAAAATGACTTCACGTATATTGTCAATGACTCTAATCATCTACTAGACGTTTTCATCACCTCCCTACCATATGTAGCAAGAAGAAGAGCTTCTGCTCGACCTGTGTATAAAAAGCATCAAATATTATTCTAAATAAAAATAAAAATAAAAGGGTCTTTTTCTGTGAATTCTGTTAATCAAGAAGACATGAAATTGGTTTGAATCCATATTCTTGCAACTTGTCTGCTCTATACAATATAATACACAATTAATAGATATGTAATAACCCATTTAAGTAAATGAGTAACATCAATTCAATTCACAGGCTACTTCTTATGTTTAATGTCTTAGTACATGTTTTACAAATTATTAAATAAAAATAGAATTACATACTGCTAATAATAACGTGCTCAAGTAAAACATTGTACTATTTACTCTCTATACTCGATGCTAAGAGAAAAATATCAGTGTATTCTAAAAAAGTGTGATAAAATATTGAATGTTATATCATCTTAAGTATTAAGACCTGATATAGATAAAATTAATATAATATTCCCAAAAATACTTGTTAAGTAACTAAGTAGAAAACTTGCGAGTAGATGTATAGAGCATACATTTATTTATTAAGCACATAATGAAAGGTTATATTAGCTGTCTCACAAATAACAAAGATAAAATGGTTAAGATAAAATATTTCTTCTCCAAAAACAAACTTGAATCCATTTTAACTTGTGATACCTTTTAGGAATACATGTTTACCAGGCATCTGTTACAGCATCTTTCAGCATCTTTTAAGTTTTATAGCTTATATTGTACTTAATGTTAAGTATACATCATTTCAAATACAAAAAATTTAAAAATATAACAAATGCTGAACACTAGTCGAAGCTGTAGGAAGATTGGATGGCTGTGTTCATTCATGAGATTCCATACAAGGTCAAAACATTTCATACTAGAGCAATTAAAAACAATATATGAAGTGCGTGAATTGCTTAGAATGAAACGTATTAAAAAAAATTTAAAACTAGTTTACTTAAACTTTGCACTCACTTTAGTGCACTTAACTTCAACTATCATGTATAATATTTTCTTATTCATGTGCTACATTTCTTTTAATAAGAAAATATGAATGGATTCTAGTAAAAGAAAATTAAATATGCGTCCCAACTCTTAACCACATTCTTTGCATCTCTTCGTAGGCATTATGTCTTGGGATGTTCTACCATACGTAAATCTCAATTACATTTGGTCCCTACAACTCTCTTAATCATCCAATCACATTACAAGTAAATTATATGAAACTGATGATTTTTGGTGCCAAAGGATTGATGCAGGTCGGCTTTTAGAAGTGCTAAGGAACAATGAGATAACTGCATTTCAATGTAACAAGGGACTAATCCTCATGTGCTGGGCAGTAATTAAGGGTCCCCAAGGACTAAAATTTAATGCAATTCCATGTTAAGATAGACAAACCCTTGCGTGCAAGTGAGATGACACGAAGGACTAAATAACATTGTATTGTTAGATCAAAAATGCTAGGCGCAAATGATAGGTGTCCAAGGACACAAGAAATAAAAGTTGGGTGCTAATCCAAACCTAACAAGGACAACACTTGGGCACAAATGACACATGTCCAAGGACAAATGAGCAAATCATGGGCGTAAGTTAGACATGTCCAAGGACAAATGAGCAAAATGAATACTCTGCTTAAGGAAATTTCCAAATGTGCTAAGGATTGAATCAATGATTTTAGCATTTTCATAGTTGATCCTTAGGCCTTGAGTTCTCAATTTTGAATTTCCTCATTTAGGCAAGGATTTTTTTTTTTTTTTTTAAAACTTCCTTATTACTTGATATTGTTAATATCCAAGTAATTCCCTTGTCTACGCATCACATCCTTGATTTTTTTTAACTTCGACCAAAAGTTGGCATTTTCAAAACTTCAATTATCCTGTCAACTTTCCTAACAACTTTTGCATTTCTAACAACTATGACAACATTTTGCAACATTGACAACTTTTCTTTCTCTATGACAACATTTTGCACTCTCCACAAACTTGCCCTTAAAACTCAGTGCTGATACTTACTCATGAATTCTAGACTAGGACTGATGACTTGATCTCATCCCTAAAAATCAAATTTGCTACAAGAACTCAAAACTACTATTAGACACTTAAAACCCTAGCAAACAACTAAACTACAAAGCAAAAAGAAGGGGTCCCCATTTGCAATGGGGCGATGTGTGAAAAAGGTCACAACAGGTCTAATGAACAATGCAACTTCCCACGAGAACTTGGAGTCTCTGTTAGCAACAACATACCACAGTTCATTTTTTGCTGTAAAATTGGAGACATTTGTGACATCTTCTAATCTAGTCAAATACACTTTTCTAAAGTTTTTTGGAAACCTATGTTATATCAAGATCTTGGCAGAAATTCTAGGGCATAATGGATATTGCAGAAATTCTGGGGAATAGTGAATATTGTGAATATTTTCGAGCATAGTTGATATTGCGAAAATTCTAGGGTATAGTGGATAACGCAAAAATTTTGGGGTATAGTGGAAATTCAAAAAATTGTGGGGTATAGTGGACATTGCGAAAATTGTGGGGTATAGTGGATAGATCCCTTAATTGGATAGAAGTTCTGCAAAAGGAGATATTGGCGGAAAAATTGAAGGCACTGGATATAAATGAAAGGATTGAAGTTTCAAGAGGAAGTCTAAGTGAAGATTAGAGGGGTGGAAGGACATATCCTAAATAAGCTTTAAATTCCACAAAATTTGAATATCATGTACAAGAGAAAACTTCCACAAAGCAATCACCTCTTCACCGTTAGCCCAATGTCCTTGAAACTTAAAATGGAGATACCAAATTGGGCATTCTACAAGATGGAAACCCTTGGCAACTCTCACACTTTAAAAAAAACTTTTGGCTTTTCAACTTGTGTACTTAGGCCACAATGATGGTTATTGTTAAACTAGTGATCAGATTTAGAACATAGCAGATATTAGACAACTCAAACAATAATACACAGCATGTACCCTAGGAAAACCTTCCAACTTGAAGGTGAAAAACCCAGCTATAGATCTCTTATATGTATTGAAGTAAATGAATACAATATGGCTATCACACAGCCAGATATGAGGCCGCCAACAAGGCCGATCTGCAACTATATTAATAGTGCTAATTTACTATATATGTGTTGATCTCCTTGATGAATTCGCCTGTCTGAATGTTGTAGATGAGAATCCGATCTCCTGAAGGTGTATGCAAACTGCTTTCGATGAATCGATGCACTTGATATGTAATTCGATCTACTTGTGTTGTGTAATTTGAATGTACTAAGGAGAAGTCTATCTTCCTTTATACCCATGCAAGGTGACTCTCCATGAAGAGTCGGCTCCTTTAAGGCAACGTATCCTTTCATTAAGGGTGGCGTACTTTCCCAAAAGTCGGCCCCCTTAATAAATATATATATTATATTTATTTTGCATATAGTTAAGAGATCGCACAACTTAGGTGATTATCGGACATCATAAAATATTGTTTACATTTAATAAATTGATTCACGTGAATGTCTAAGGCCGATAGGCCAATGAGACATTTGTATTGACTATGTCGGCCTGAAGGAATATGACCATAGCTACATTATCATTAACAGTTATGATTATGATTATGATGACTAAAGAAACCTAATAAACATTACAAACCCATGAATATTTTCTAAAATCAATTATATGATGGGAAATTAGATGGGAGCATGAAAACATGCAAGACCTAACAAGTCTAATGAACAATCCTACTTAAATTTCAAACATACACATGGCAATGCAAATAACACATTCACTTTGTGGCATAGACAACTTCTTATTGATTCCCAAAATTAAGCCTTCACTGATTACAACAAAGTCTAATACACAAGTAGACATGTAATGTCCCTACTAGTTTGGGATCTTTGGCCTGCAAAACAATTTGTTAGAATATAACAGACATATATATATAGAAGTAATCTAAATTGCAATCTAACTTAAAAGTACTTAATTAACATGATCATAATTTTTATCTAATAAAAAGGATACGGAAGCCATATGACGATATGTTCTTAGGCGGCCATGAAGCTCGCCTTCTTGGAACCCATCTTGGTTCCAAGCCCTCCAAGAAATCGAAGGTGAATTTCAACTCCTGTCTTGAATGTAATTTCTTACATCCAAGCCCTCCAGGAAATCGAAGGTTAATTCGATTCCTGTCTTGGGTGTAACCTCTTACACCCAAGCCATCCAAGGAAGACCCTATGTCATTCCTTGCCTTGGGTGATGCATCCCATCATCCAAGTCCTCAAAGGGGACCGGTCAGATCCATCTCTTCTTGGTTGAACTTAATCAACCAAGCCATACATATGCATATCAATGTTCAGTATATACTGCCCTAGGGATTATCATAATCCCTCCCTTAGGCTAAGAGAGTTTCCTCCCTATAGCCTCCCTCATGTGATTACATTTATAATACATTCCTTTGCATTTTATTACTATTTTCCATTCCATAATCCACATTTACATATTCCTGATTTAACATGTATTCCCTAACATATATTCATAAAAATGCTCATTATCTAATATTCACATTTATTTCTTAACATATATTCCTACTATTCATTGATACATATTTATTACTCATGTTTATACATTTATTAACATCTAAGAAAAAGCATTCATTACATATGTATTAATTTGTTCATTACTATATTCACTAACATATGTAATAAACCGTTCATTACTATATTCACTAATCTATGTACTAAAGTATTTATTTTATATTCATCCACATATGTAATAATCGTGTTCATCATTCATATTCATTAACATAAATAATACCTAACTGTTCATTACTACATCTACTAACATATGTATTAAAATTGTTCATCACTATGTTCACTAACATATGTATTAAGTATTTAATTTATATTCATTTACCTATGTAATAACATGTCTACCCTTCATATTTATTAACATATAAAATAATATATTCCCTCCTTACTTACCAGCTGCCATAGCCTCCAGAACTGTTCTCCCACCACATAGCAGTCCTTCCTCCTTTCTCCCCCCTTACCGTTGGCTGCTTGTTTCATAAGTAAATCTAATATAACCTTCTGTCTCCCCCTTACCGTTGGCTGCTTGTTTCAAAAGTAAATCTAATATAACCTTCCTTCTCCCCCAGCCTCTAATTATTCTTCTCCGTTTTATATCCTTCATATAACCTTTCATAGAAAGGTTGTGACTTTTTAATGTAACGTGCCTTTTCTTTCTTTATTACCTTCTAATTAATCTTTGTTCTATAAAGTGATTACTTTGGTGCTCCGTTATTCTTTTAGATGGAGACGTATGATCTTTTTGTTTCACAATTATGATCGTTGATATTAATCTTAATCATTGACTCTATGCCTTTTCACAATTGATGTATTGATTATTATCATTTCATTAATAAATATTAATCAATAGTTTCAGATATTAATAAATGAATATTAATTAATTGATAATAATATTAAATAAACATTGATTAATTAATTAATAATAATTGTTACATTTATTTCATATTCGAATTAAATATATTAAATTAATAAATAAACATTTATTAATTAATAATTTAATTGCTACAATTAAGTTATATTCATTGATAAGCGAAAACATATATGAATCAAATAATATTATCTATTATATTTATTAACACTACCATTGCCTAGACACTAATTATTAGTCTATCTAATGGCTGTAAAGGCACCACTATATATGATATTATATATGACTGTTATACGTATTGTTCTCTATAAATATTACTATTAATATTTTATATTAATATCCATGTATTAATATTACTATTAAACTCTGCATGCCACTATATATGATATTATATATGATTGTCATACGTATTGCTAATATATAATATCCTCTTTAATTGTATTATTTATATCCTCGTTGTATTTTAATTGTATTATTATTTATTATTAAATATATAAATTATGTTGATAATATATAATATTTAAATCATAAATAATATTTAATTAATGAAATTTAAATAATCATTCATTGGTAATTATTATATTAATTAATAATAATAATTTCTTCATTTAGGGTCTCTCCCTTTCTCTCCGTATATATATATAACGATCCAGGAGGGGACATGACAAGACATTACACAAACCTAGAGAATCCGAGTTGCACTTTATCGAAAATGACCAAAACATTTTACAAGGAAGCATCACTATCCCAATGACCCTTTAGCTCTCCATGTAGCTGCTACAATCACATATAAAGCTCACTAACTTCAAAGTAAATTGGCACCTCAAAACCGTACTCTTATGATGTCTTACAAAATTCTATTGTTTGCACAATGCAACTTCCGCTCTTGCACAACACAATTACAACAAACTTAATAGCACAATGAGGTGTCTCGCTTAATATAGGCTTGACAATCCCATTTGTAATCATCTACTTGTCCAAGTTCATATGTAAAATTCAATGGCAATGGATGAACACACAAAATTGTTGTCCTAATTTTTGAACTTGCACAAATTGGGACAACCCAACAGATTTTTGCTTGATATTTGAGATTTTAAGGCTCTAGACATGTTCTCCAAGGCATTTTTCCATCGCTTAGGAATCCATTGATGAATCCAAGTCCTTCACCTCCGTTTTTGTCAATTTTCATCGTCTTAAAGTTGGGTTTTTCTTCAATTTCGGGTTTCAGAGCAGTCACTGCAAGTTGGGGAACTTTTAGATGTCATTACAAGTAAACTCATTGCAAGTAAATGAATTTACTTGTAATCGGGCTTTTAAGACCTGATTACAAGTGAGTTCATTGTTTAAAATATCAAGTTACAAGTCAAGTGGGGGTCCTTTTGAGGTGAATGCAAGTGTTTGAAAGTACAAGTCTTTTCAACTTGTAAATTGTCCTTTAAAACCCGAAATTGGCCTAAGCACATTCAAGAATGGCACATAGACTTCCAAGTCCGCCAAGGTCAAGAAGGATGGCAAAGGTAGCATGAAATGGAAGCATGTCCAAGACACATCAAGGTCTGCCTTGTCTAAAATGGCTAACACTATTCAAAGTCCGCCTTGGTATGGAGTCTTCCAAGTTGGCATGACAAAGAGAAGATGAATTCCTTCCAAGCATACATGTCCAAGCATCTTCAAAGTCCGCCTCATGCACAAGTGAAGTTGTCTGACACATGCTAAACTCCTACCTTCAGTCAACTAACTCATGGCAATGGTAAATCAAACTCCTACTTGAGGTTAAGGCAAAGTTGAAGGGAAGAAATAAATCTATGGCAAGGATCGAATTAAAAGAGAGCAAAATAAAACAATGACCAAGCACATGCCAAGTCCGACATGGCAAGCACCATGCCAACTCTGCCCTATCTTGGCCAAGCAAACATGGCACATATTCTTCCAAGTCCACCCTTGGAAAAGCAAAACAAGTTTGGAAGAAGGTTGTCCAAGTCCGCCAAAGGAATAAAGCCAAGCAAGGTTCGCATAACATAAGAAAGCAAAATATGAAGCATGTCCAATGGTCTTCTAACTCCACCTTGGCAAAAGACTATGTCAAAATTTGCCAATTCAAGCAAGCACAAAGAGAAGGTTGGCAATCAAACACTAAACTCCGATCTGCAGTTTAAGGAAGGTGGCTAAGGTTAAGTAAACTTCGACCTAAGGTTAAGCACATCCAAAGCAAAGCCTATCCAAGTTAGTCTAGCTAGAAAAGCACAAGACAAAGACAATGTCAAAGTAGACATGAACTCCGCCCAGCCTAAGGAGACAAGCAAACATTGAAAAGTCAAACAAAGGAAAATTTGGAATGGCAAAGAAGACTCCAAGTCCATCAAAGGAATAAAGAAAAACAAAGACGCCTAAGCATACATGTCCAATGACCTTCCAAGTCTGCCCTGCCTAGGGAAAGTTTGGCATGTCAAAGAAAGCACAAAGTCCGCCCAAGTAAAGTAATGAAGGTGGCAAAGACTAAGCAAGGTTTGCCTTAGCCTATGAAGTTCAAAGTTCGCCTAGACATGATAGGATGAAAACATGAAGAATTTGCCCAAAGGAAAATTAAAATTTCCCAAAGAAGATTGTCCAAACATCTTGGAAATTTGCTCAAGTAAGACTTAGACCTTCAACATTCGACCTAGGCATAAATGGAATATGTGAAGCTGCCTAAGCTAGGCATGAAAAAAATTCGGCCATGACTTGGATGCAAAGACAATCAACTTGCCATGACAAAGAAAGAAAAATGGCTAGAAGAAAAAAATAATTTTGACAAAAACTACAAAATGAAATCAAGGGTCATTCAACGAACAGGTTGGAAGATAAAATTTGACACATGAATATTTTTTTTAATATTTTCCAACACTTGAATTATTTTCAAAAGAAAAAGTAATTTCAACACAGAAAATATTTTCAAAAAAATCCAGAAAATTCAATTTAAAAGAAAGTTCCAGAAGATTCCTTAGCTAAGGATGGAATTTTGAGAGAGAAATAAAACTTTCCATTTTGGAAAAATTTAAAATATTAAAACACAAAAAAATAATAAAAAATTAGAAAACAAAAAACCAAAAACACAAAGAAGAAGCTTCTAAGTTTAAAAACCTTAAACTCTATATATTTTCAACCAATCAATTTCAAATTCATTATTCAGGTTGAGAATTTAGAGAACAATTGAGGAGTTTTCTCTCAAATTTTGTGAAAATTGATTTCTTGACGAGAAATTTTGAAGTAAAATTCTTCTAAGTATTGGAAGTCAAGAAATTAAGTGTTGTTTTTTTATTTTAGGACAGATTTTCAGAATTGAAGGTGAATTTCAGTCACAAAGATCAATTTCTAAGACACAAAATCTGAAATTGACTAAATTCTTCTATTATCCTGTCTTATTGCTCTCAAATTTTATCAATTTCTTAACTAAATTCTTCACTTTCAGTCTGCTTTTTCGCAAAAATTTAGCCTTTTAACAGGCCAAAAGTGAAAATTCCAAGAAAAAGGATAAAAAATCAGAATTAAATCCTTAAAAATAATATTGAATTTTCATGTGTTTTGCAGGTTGATGACCACCAAAGAAACACCTTCCAGAAAAGTACCAATGAAGTTTGCCAGTAAGGGAGTCTAGCCAAAATCTAAGATCAAATCTAAATGGAAGAATGCCACAGACACTGACCTTGGGCATGTAGATATGGAAGAATTCAGATGGACATTGTTAGGGGTAAATAACGTATGTTAGTAAAAATAATATTTATTAAGTGTGTTATGTTGTATGTTGTCGTCGAGAGGTTCCCGTCGGGTAGTTGGGAGTTGGTGACGGTTGGCAACTTGACCAACCGTCAGGTCTTTATATTGTTTGGTTGGAACCTCGGCAGGGGAGATTATGTATGGACATTTCTGGACACTGGAATAAGGATAAAATTCTTCTGGTCTAATTAGTATCATTGTCATTTATGTTGTGATGTGCGATTGTTCTGTTACATGAATATTTGGTACGTGTGGGAAATATTGTGTTATCTGTTTCTTCACCAACCATACATTTAGGACTAAACATTTTGGCGTCGTTGCCTAAACGAACCTGGAGATAACTATGGCAGCAGGCGGAAGCAATTAATGGGTCGGCCATTTAACCAACAGTTAATTGTCGTGGACAGCGACACGCACGAAGAGAGTATCGTGGAAGAAGACCGAGAGGATCTGTTGATGACAGACTTGGTGGAGTTGTGGGACGTGTCGGTCACGCAGTACGTACAGCGAGAGGCCCAGGAGAGAGCCGTCTCGGAAGGCACAGTACGTGGTGAACTCACCGTCAGCACCCCCGTCTTTGACTTGCTCGAAAGTATTCCAAGGTTACTCGCAAGAAATCTAATTGCACTCCAAGACCGAAGGGAGGAGACGGCAAAGGAACTTCGGCAGCAACAACTCCTCCGACGGTACGAGGAGCGGAGTCGTAGGGAGGAAGAGGAGAGGGAGGCTAGTCGGCATCGTACCTCTGGCACTTGATGCCCCTACGGCCAAACAAAGACAGGCTTACCACTACCACCGAAGGAGTAAACGAGGGAACTATACGGAGATCTCTTCGCATTAAAGAACAGGCCAAAAGGAGACAACAACTAAGGGAGGTTGCCGACTCGAAGATTTCGGAGAAACACAACAGAAATCGGAGTGTGAGTCGGAGTCGGAGTCGAGAGGCAAAAACCGTGTACGTGGAAGGAGTTGGCCGAGGTTGCCAAGAACCTGCCACTTCCAAACATAGCGGAGGAAGATCTTGCCGACCAGGCCTCACAATCGACGTCAACTGAAGAGGACTTCAGAACCAAGTCGCAAAGCACCCTGTCGGAATATTTTGAACAAGGAGAGGCGATACGAGACCTACACGAGGAAATCGCCACTATTTTTGAAGCAACATTATCTGGCATTAAAAATTTGTCCTTGTCAGAGGGCATCAAAATAGGAGGGTCAGATCCGGAAACCCCGAGAAGGAAGGACTATAGAAGTGAAGTTGACCAAAGCCCGACTGACAGGGGCCCAACTAGACCAGGAGTGTACAGTACCTCCCGGACACATAATACCTTCCCGGCATATAGCCATTTACAAGCACTGCATAAAACCATCCAGAAAAGAACAATGGCACACACCCCGAAGAAGCAAAAACTCCCAAAATTCATGGGCGACGGGTCAGAGGACCCTGTACGGCATTGTAAGACATGCGTGACCATCTGGGAATCAAATGGCCAGGACGACTGGGACTACTAGTTGAACGCATTCCCAGCCACTCTGCGAGGAATAGCCATTGACTGGCATACAGACCTCGATGCCCAGCATAAAACATCCTGGAGCAATCTGAAAAAGGCCTTGGAGGAAGAGTTCAAACTCCTACACGATGACAACGAAATTGTGGCAGAGATTTACAACACTAAACAAGGAAAAAATGAGAGTGTACGCGCATATAACATAAGGCTTAGGGAACTACTCAATAAAATGGAGAACCAGTCGACTGATGGTCTCAAGAAGAGATGGTTCGTTGAAGGATCGGTACCATCCCTTAGACGAAAGATGAAGGTGGTCCCCCCGCCCTCATATGATGAAGCGTACAACCGTGCGATGGATATTGAAAGCAAAAATAAGACATCCCGAGGGAAGCACCAGGTGAGCGATGGTGATAGTACGGATGAAGACAATAATGGGGAGTCCAAAACCGTGCAAGCACTCCGAAGGGATATGACAAGAATGATGAAAGAACTAAAGGTTGCCAAAGAAGGTGGCAAGGAAGGAAAGGAGCTATGGTGCACCGACTGCAAGACGGAAGGACACACTAAGGGGAATTGTCCCCGCAAAGCCTTATGTGGCATCTGCCAAGTAATGGGACATTCCATTAAAGAATGTCCGTACAACTTGAAAACACGGAGCACACAAGTGCTCTACGCCCAACCTGACCAAGTCACACTGCCAACGACACCTCTGAAGCCGACAGCAAACTCTGACGCCTCTCCTGGAGGGTACAGGAACAATCGGCAGGGTAACATGTCCAATAATAACACGCCAAGGAGTAGAATTCAATACGACGCGAAGGGACGACCCATGTTTCAATGCAGAAAGTGCAACAAATGGGGTCACTTTGCACGGGAATGTCAAAACGGGGGTGACGCAGGAAGTTTGCTATGCAAATGGTGCAATCCAAGGAATCATGAGGACATAGACTGTCCAAGGCAAAAAGGGGTGAATATGCTGGAGGTGGAAGGACCGAGGGAAGGCGTATTGGCAATCACAAGATAAAACAAAAGAGCCTTGTACCCTGATCCTCGCACGGAGAAGGAAAGACTACAGGAAGCCAGGGCAGATATCGAGCAGGCGATGGCAGAAGAACAGAGGGCCTCGCACCCGACTGCCAATACACCACTCCAGTCAGGACCAGAGAAAACTATCATTAAGCAGATGTTACAGACCACAATACCCGTACGGGTATCCGACCTTCTACAAACCATGCCACAGTTGAGGATGGCCCTGATGAATGCAGTCGGTGACACCACCATCGGCCAGGAACACCGAACGATGACAGAACCACATAGTATGGCTCCGATGAAGGAACATGGTACGGACGCCATGGACCCTATGCTACTCACAGTAAGCATTGGACGGAAACCTGTCGTGGTGGAGATGGACATAATGGGACAAAAGCTCACAAACACCATTGTGGATGGCGGGTCTGGAGTCAACGTACTACCGAAGGAAACATGGAGAAGCCTTGGCAAGCCTACTCTCTGGCCACCAACATTCCATCTCGTTGGTGTAGAACAACACGGTATCAAACCTCTCGGTACACTCATGGCACAAAAGATGGTGATCGAGACACAACAATTCATTATGGATTTCGTAGTCATTCCACTGGAAAGAAAAGCGTACGACGCCCTCCTGGGAAGGGGGTGGCTGATCATGGCTAGAGCCAATCATAACTGGAAGAAGAATACACTCTCAATCAAAAGTGAAGGCCATAAGTATGTGATTGACCTGAGGAATCAGTCAGTCAATGAAGAGCTCGTGTCGTCTGACTCTAACTCGGATGACTCAAATAGATGGGAGTGGGGTTCCAAAGGAGACAGAGGAGGGAAGGAACCCAACGAAGGAGTGCTAGAACTGGATGGATGCTCTGTAGATGGAACTAGTTCGTTGGCTGGACTCTTCCATTGGCAGATGGAGGACTACGAGGTCTTCCACCCGAAGTGCCACATGCTGCAAATATGCGAGATTGGGGAATCAAGTGGCGGTATGGAAGAGAAGTCATTTCCCTCGGAGTACGGTAGGTACTAGGAGGGAATGGCACGGGTGGATGACACACCATCCCACCAGTTTGAACAAGACAAACCCATCAAGTACGAGGAAAGGAATGTGAAAAAAATCAATCTAGGCAAGGACGAGGACCCACAGGTGATACTCGTAGAGGATGACAGGAACCCCGTACTGGATCACTCGTACGACGTACACCAATCGAGGGAGTGTTTGAGTTATCTATACGACGTACGGTCAACAAAGAAGGGAGACTGGTAGTGTTTGAGTTATCTATACGGCTTATGGTCGACAAAGAAGGGAGACTAGCATAGCTCGTACGGTGTATGACCTGCAAGGGGAGGAATACCGTACAGCGGAACATTGCACCCACAAGAAACTAAGTCGTACAATCTTATACGACTACCAGTAGATAAAGGAGAAAGACTGTACGATCAGAAAATAGACATATTGTACATGCAGGATCTGTACAATCCCCTTCGTCGCGGCGTTCGTACACGTAGGGAGCAATTGTATAAAATGTTTGAGGGTATCTATGCAAAGATTTGTGCCATCCATGTGGAGCTGAGTGAAGAGTTGGCACAGGTTGAAGAGGTTGTACGACCAAGGAGCGGAAGTGTACGAGTTAATCTATACGGTGTAGAGGCAGCAGTTGGTCCAATGGTCTGTACCAATATGGCAGACCAGACAATGGCAAAGGAGGCCGCACCAGGGAAAAACGAGGTTCCCGTATAGGGAATTGGTACTAGTACATGTTCAGGTACTGGTACGACGAGCACTAGTACAGTACCAGCAGGTATTGGTATTATTCCAATAGGAACTGATACGATTCCAACAAGAATTGGTACGGTACTAGCAAATATTGGTACACCAAGTGCTAGTACGACAGATTCAAGTACCGGTACGACGATCACTGGTACCAGGCCGGAATGACAACTTCTGGCAGAACGAATTCATGTTTTTTTCAAGCTGGAACACAAGACATTCTACATGTACCATCATGCTATCAACCTATTCCTGAATGCCATGCGCCTGCAAGTACCACCAGAAATGTGGGGAACCTTCGAACCGCGCGGACAGGTGGAACCGAATAAACCTACCATGTACTACTATACTCAACTGGACACACTAGGTGACACCGTGCAACCAACCAAAAGGAGAAGAAAGTTGGACACGTCCGTAGAGGTCAAAGATGCCAGCAGCGCAGAGGATTCTGAGGAGGCAAAAGAGACTAAGGAGTAGGAAAGTGGTGATGAGGGGTTTCATATGGCAACTCACACAGTTGCGAAGGATGAAGGGGAAGCAGAGTCACAACAGCAAGAAGAGGAGGAAGAGGAGGATCAACACGGAAGGTTACAAGCACAATGGAAGAGTACGAGGGTAAAGTTCACACCTTCCAAATTATCTTCGGCACACTTGGTACCACAGGAAGCACTTACGGTGGCCAGCCCTGTGGGGGACGTATGACCAGTAGGGGTGATGTTCCAAAAAATCAATGAAGGGGAACCACCAGCGCAGCGGTGGGTATCATTACCACAGAAACCAATACTTGCGTCAGAAACCACAGAGGGTACTAGTACGGTAGACCAAACAGTGGCAGGGGACGCCGTACTAGGAAAACACATAATGGTCGAGCAAGGAATTGGTACGGCATATCCAGGTTCTGGTACGAAAGCCATTGGTACAGTACCAGTAGGCACTGGTAAAACATCAACAGGTACTGGTACAGTGTCAGTAGGTACTTGTACGATTCCAAAAGGTACTTGTACAACTTCAGCATGTACTGGTACGGCTCCAACAAGTACTTGTACGACTCCAACAGGTACTGGTGCAACACCAGCAAGTACTGGTATGGTTCCACCGTGTACTGGTACGGTGCTAGTAGGAACTGGTACTGTACCAGTAGGAAATAGTACGACAAGAACTGGTACATTACTAGCAGGTACTAGTGCGGCTCCAACAAGTACTGGTACGGCTCCATCAAGTACATGTACAGTACCAACAAGAACTGGTACTGGTACGATGCCAACAAGAACTCGTAGTGTGCCAACAGGAACTGGTACGATGCCAGCAAGAACTGGTACTATGCCAACATGTACTTGTATGGTGCCAACATGTGCTGGTACGACGGGAACTGGTACGGTGCCAACATGTACTAGTACGCCAGGTGCCATTACGGTACCAGAGGAGAAAGATGAGGCATGGGATGTGAGGTGTCAGTACGATACCTCACAAATGGAGCAAAAAGATAAGAAACTGTTGGAAGCTGCCCACATGGTAAAGAAGGCACGGGAACGGCAGCTGTTGGCAAAAAAAAACCTAAGACTTCACACCGGACAACAACTTTCTTCTCCGACCACTACAAGGACGCCTCCTCCCTCTTCTCGGTCCTAGTTTATGTTTTATATTTCAGCTCTTATTGTCTTAGTCGTCTGAAAGACGACTATGTTTTTGGGGGGGCTAATGTTAGGGGTAAATAACGTATGTTAGTAAGAATAATATTTATTAAGTGTGTTATGTTGTATGTGTTGGCTTGATGATGATTGTAATGTATTCATCACTTATTGTCATTGATGAAACACTCTCACACACATATGTGACAACACTAACTACTGGTGTAACTTCAATTGGTTTAAACTTCTAGCCTGTATGTTTAAGGTTTATCTCTAAACCGGTACTTTGTGTCGACCGGTATGTACCTATGAGATAACCTGAGATAACACCAAATCGGCATCAGAATCAGAATGAAGATGAAGAAGAAGATCTAGTGAAGATTCCATAACAACAGTTAATTTTCAACGGGTATTAAACTGCTCTAACCGGTATCTATTTTTGTGATGAGTTGGCGATCATTTTTATGATGTGTTATGATTATATATCTAGATTCACTACACCTAGGAAATTGTGTTCCTATGGCCGACATAAGGATTGTATGTCTATTTAAGACATTGTAGTGAACTGTCTTTTGAGTCAAGTAGAAGATAGAGAGTTGTTATGTGAAAAGAATGAAAAAGCTTTTGTTAAGAAGTGATAAATGTTAAGATGCAGAGCAAAATTGAATATACTTAGAAGGATCTGATCAAGCAAGTCCTATGCTACTCAAAACAAATCAAGCTACTCTTGTCGTTTTCTAATCATTACAACGGGTGCAAATCCCTTAACCAGGTAAGCTCTAACAAGCTTCATTGTACAAATCCTCTAACAAGGTGATCCATTAGTTTGGATTCTCAAATCCTCCAGCGAGGTTACTCCTAACAGGGTATAAGCTTCTAATCAAGCTTGGAATCTCTAACAAGATTCGCTCCTAGCAGAGCTCTTTGTAAGGCCTTAACCGGTCAATTTTCTATTACTGCAGATAGTTAACTTGTGAGTTCCATCTCACCGTGGTTTTTACCTATTTGGGTTTTCCACATATAAACACTTGTGTTATGGTGGATGTTCTACTTTTTGTGGATACTGTTATTTCATTTTGGATAGCATGTATTTTGTTTAACCACTTGGTTAAGAACATGTATAGATTAGTATTCAAAATAGTGTGTGTTTTGGAGTCACTGATTCACCCCCCCTCTCAATGCTTTTCAAGTCCATCAGTATGTTGTCGTCGAGAGGTTCCCGTCGGGTAGTTGGGAGTTGGTGACGATTGGCAACTTGACCAACCGTCGGGTTTTTATATTGTTTGGTTGGAACCTCGACAGGGGAGATTATGTATGGACATTTCTGGACACTGGAATAAGGATATAATTCTTCTGGTCTAATTAGTATCATTGTCATTTATGTTGTGATGTGCAATTGTTCTGTTACATGAATATTTGGTACGCGTGGGAAATACTGTGTTATTTGTTTCTTCACCAACCATACATTTAGGACTAAACAGACACCTCCTAACGCCCATTGCTTGTCTGATGATGAGAAATGGCATCGTTCAGGCAGCTGGATTTCCTCCAGCTAAGGAGTGTGTTGAGATGATAGTCGAGTGTGCTATTCACTACAATGTACAATCAAGAGAGATCATTGCACCTAATGGAAAGGTTCTAGCTAATCTTTCAGAGTTAGCCATTCAAGAGACGTTTGGAATTCCAAACAGTAATATTCCCACTAATTTTTTTGGTTTTTGAGCACAACAAATATTACAATTCACCCGTTGAAGTTAGGAAATATAATCCCAATACTACTAAAAGTAACCCTTCCACTTTTTGATCACCAAGACCCCAATGTGGGAAGGTGAGAGCATACAGTGATAAGGGGTTCGTTACCTCACTAATCCGCTGGAAATTAAAATGCAAATACAATACTGGGCGGCAAGCCAGCCCCTTCCACTTTTCAGCGAGATGAAGAACAAGAACTTGGTGGTAAACCAGCCAAGGTAACAAGAGCATAGCAAAACCAAATCACTCTACCGCTTATGCAACGAGAGGACTTTTACATAAAACTATCACTCAACCACATATTTCAGCAAGAGGACAATATCACTCAACCACTTGCTTAGTGGGAGGACAAAGTTGAATTACAAAACATACAAGCCGCTAAGCCATCCTCTTCCACTTGTTCAACGGGAAATGCAACATAGAATGAATTGGTCAATACTACCAAAGCAATTCTTACAAAGATAGAGATGTGAGAGAAGATAGAATGAAGTACATATCTCAAGAATTCAATAACACACTCTCATCACAAACACTACTTGCTGTTCTAAAATCAGAGACAAATGAAACGCAGAACCAGCCATCCCAAAAACCACTAGAATGCTTGTAACTCTCTCAAAACTTAATGGAATCATGCCAACCCAAATGCAAATGAAGCATTTAACATAAACAATCAGATCAATACCTTGAAACTACGATTGGAGAGCAGCAACTATGATGCACGCAACCCAAGGCAATTCTGGAAATGGCGTTTTGGATGAATATTTCGATTTGCAACTATAAATTGGAGAGTTCTCCAAATGCCACACCAATGTAGGAGAATTATTGTTTCTCCGATACGCTTCCAATGAGCCCTCACCCAAAACGATGCACTCAACACGCAGATAGCTATGAGCAAAATACACTTCCAGCCAACACACACCAGCAACACCAAAAAAACGCAGTAGCACACAACTCTTCACTAACACACCAAAAAATCACCAAATAGGTCACAACTTCGAACCACAACTAGGAGTGATGTCTCACACTCAAAACCAGAACGAAAGATCTAGGAGGTATTCACCCTCGAAGAAGTCTGGAGTCATTCAGACAACATAATGATATATTTTCTCTGAATAACCAAATGAGAAGCCAGTCACCTGTTTATATAGATTTTCAAGTCTTGAATTCAAATGAAATTGCCTCCAAATTCCCCTCATTCAAACTACATTTCATTTCATGTGGTGGACCCAAGAATGGCGCCCACTTCCCAAGTCCAAAAATCGTGCCTAGGAGGAGGGTCCACAATTTTGGCATGATATAACTTTGAAGTATATAAAAATAAAGTCTCCTTATAACCATTAAATAATTCGCCTAGGTAAGACTTAGGAAAAATAACACTTTTTGCACAATTCCCCATAACATCAATCAGTAATAAAATAATTAAATAATAACCTTAGGATAAGGAATAATATTTAATTAAATCGCTTATAACTCCAGTACTGATTATCAACAAAATCTGGATGACGTTGAGCAATGAGGATCACTGAACGGAGCTGGATCAAGACCAATTCTAGGACTGCCAAAAATAGAATGTCGAAACTGCCACTTACTAAAAATAGTAAGTCATAAAATAATGCTCTGAAAATCGTGATCTTCGAAACCGGAGAAAGAGCTTGGTGAGCTTAGCAACTCTGCACCATCCCGACGGGCAAACCCTAACTTACTAAAAATAGTAAGTTCACAATCCATCCCTGACAAGCTTGGTCGGAACTCCAAAAAACATGGAAATGCTAATTCACCCTTCCACATAGCCTACGGGTCTCCGAAATACGCCAATGGACCATTGAATGCATCATCACAAGGAAGAGGACATTACAATCCGCCATTCCCAAAATTGCTTGTCCCCAAGCAATCGCAAGCCAGGATGTTGTAAAACCTCCTCATTCTCCCATGTAGCATCCTCCACCAGGAAGTCCTTCCACTTAACCAAATACTCTCGGAAGGTACTCCTCAACAATCGTTCCCTAACATCAAGGATGTCCTCAGGAACTAGCACCAATTCTCTCTCTTCATCCAAAGGAGGCAAATAAGAAGAGGCTATCACATTGTGCCCAAGCGCCTTTTTGAGGCATGACATGTGAAAGACATTATGTACTCGGCTACTCACAAGTAACTCGAACTCGTAAGCCACAACTCCCACTCTCCTGATGACCCTGAATGGTCCATAAAAACGTGGCTTGAGTTTTTCCGCTCCACTCTTCTTGAGAGTAGACTGTTTGAAGGGCTCAAGTCTCAGGTAGACCATATCATCAACCTCAAATGAGCGCTCAATACGTTGCTAATCAACATACAACTTTTGTTGATTATGTGCAATCTGGAGGTTCTCCTTCAATGCCTTCAGAATATCCTGACACTGCTGAACCATATCCCTAACTTGAGGTACTCTGCTATCACCAAACACCAAATCAGCAAAACTAGGGGCCTCATAACCATAAAGTGCCATGAAAGGTGACATCCTAATGGACATGTGATAAGTGGAATTGTAGCAGTATTCACCAAGATGTAGCCATCTTACCGATGCCTTCTGCTGCTCTGAAACGTAGTTCCTCAAGTAACCCTCCAACCACTTATTTACTATCTCTGTTTGTCCATCTATCTGGGGATGGTAACTCGTGCTTGGGGTGAGCACAATACCACATAATCTGAAAAATCTCTTCCCAGAAGGAGCTTAGGAACTTGCTGTCCCTATCACCCACAATATTTTTAGGCAGCCCATGTAGCCTAAACACCTCACAGAAGAACAAATCAGCAACCTGGGCTGTTGCAAATGAGCTAGTGATGGCAAAAAAATGAGCAAATTTTGTCAATCTATCCATCACTACATAGATACAATCCTTCCCACTAGCCTTTGGCAACCCAATGATGAAATCCATAGAGACACTTTCCCATTTTTGACAGGGAATTGGCAATGGTTGCAATAAACCAGCGGGTGTTATGTGTTCATCCTTGTTCTTCTGACAAGTATGGCATTCCCTAATGTACTTCAAGACATCTCTCTTCAACCCTTTCCAAGAGAATCTCTCTCGGATCTGCTTGTAAATCTTGAACAAACCTTGGTGGCCAGCAAGAGGAATGTCGTGAAAAGTCTACAATACCTTCTTCAGCTTAGATCTAGGTAGAAGAAGGATCCTTCCCTTATACAAAATCAATCCATCAACCAAACTGTACTTTTCACCATGAAAAGTGCCTTCAACAATGCTGGTTGCAAACTGATTTTTGGCATAATCAGCAAGCAATAGGTCCCTCCAATCAACAGTGAGCTCACATATAGAGTTTAGATGGGGTCTCCGTGAAAAGGCATCTGCCACTATGTTGTTCTTCCCTTTCACATACTCGATGTCGAAGTCATAACCCTGAAGCTTACTAACCCACTTCTGCTGCCTTTCATTCAAATATTTCTGGTGCATGAAATGCTTAAGACTTTTATGATACTACCTAAATTTCGCAAGGGCATGCATTATGCCAAGCATCTTCTTGTCATAGATTGAATATAGCCTTTCAGACCCTCTCAGCTTTCTACTTTCAAAGACAATAGGATGCTTGTCTTGCATAAGAACCGCACCAACACCTTCTCCTGACACATCACATTGCAGTTCAAAAGGCTTGGTGAAATTTGGTAAGGCCAAAACTGGGCATGAGCTCATGATTTCCTTAAACTGATCAAACACTATTTGTACCTTTGCAGACCACTCAAAGGCTCCTTTCTTAGTGAGATCTGTGAGGGGGGCAGCCAACTGAGAATAACCCTTCACAAACCTTCTGTAAAAACCGCATAGACCTAAGAATCCTTTCGAATGAGTTATGTTCTCAAGTGGTGGCCAATCAAGGATAGCTCTAATCTTTTTAGGATCCACCTTCACCCCCTTTGCACTGATGATGTGCCCCAAGTAGAGCAACTCCCTCATTCCAAACTCTCACTTAGATTCTTTGGCAAACAATGATTCAGACTCCAGAATGATAAGAATTTCATTTAAGTGTTGTAAGTGCTCCTTCCAAGACTTGCTGAAGATGAGAATGTCATCAAAGAATATGAGCACAAACTTCCTCAATTGCTTCTGAAAGATCTTGTTCATGCAAGACTGAAATGTGGTTGGAGCATTAGTCAAACCAAAAGGCATGACTAGAAATTTGAAATGCCCAAAGTGGCATCTGAAAGCAGTCTTCTCAACATCAGAAGCCCTCATTCTGATTTGAGGGTAGCCCGATCTGAGGTCTATCTTGGAGAAGTACACAGCACCATGCAGCTCATCAATCCGCGGAATGGGGTATCGATTCTTGATGGTTTTCTGATTTAAGGCTCGGTAATCCATGCACATACGGATGGTCCCATCCTTCTTCTTCACCAATACAATAGACGAAGCAAAGGGGCTCTTGCTTGGCCTAATGTAACCCATGTCTAGAAGCTCCTTAATGGCTTTCTCAATCTCGTCCTTCTGCTTCTTTGGGTAACGGTAAGCAGTAGTCATGATTGGCTTAGTACCTTCTTCCAACTCAATGCTATGTTCAGTACCACGCTCAGGCGGCCTACCCAAGGGTGAAGTCTCAAACACCTTGCTCCTCTTTGAAATCAAAGCCTGAATGTCTTCAAGATAGCTTCTATTTTCTTCAGATGAGGGGGATGGCACGACTAGACACTCCGAAGATCTTCTAAGTGGCGGATTTCCAAAGACCTTGCTCTTGTCTGTGATTAGAGCTTGAATATCAGTAGTGTAGTTTCCCTTGTCTTCTAATGGGTTTGATGGCATTATCACACATTCTGCTGCCCACTCTACTTGGTTATGACGGATCAGCCTCTCCATCCTCTTCAGAGATACAATCCGAGGACCCCATTAGACATCCCTCGCAAAACCACCTTCTTCCCTTCAGTCATAAACTTTAACTCCATGGTTTGCAAGTTAAGAGCGATCTCACCAAGAGATCGCAGCCACTGAATGCCAAGGACAACATCATCGGTCCCTCCAATATTGACAACATAGAAGTCATTCTTGACTTCATAATTACCAAGCTTCATTGACATGTTTGACACCATCCATTTGCAACAAATTGTTGATCCATCAGCCACCATGACCTTGAAGTCTTCAACATCATTAGTGATAAGACCTCTCTTGGCAACAATCCTAGCATCAATGAAGTTGTGAGTTGCTCCGGTATCAATTAGAGCAACAAGTTGATGCTCTCCCAATGCTCCTCGAACTCTGAATGATTCATTCTTGTGGAAGCTAGAGAGTTGGGCAACTATACCCTTATCATCTTGATCACTTTCAGGCCCTTCTGGAGCCTCTTCATACTCACTTTCCTCCGAATCAAGCTATTGTTTTGAATTTTCAGAATCTGATCCATCAGCTGAATATGCTTCCATTTGCCGAGCATTACCCTTTCCATGGCATCTATGACCCGCAACCCAAGGTTCCTTGCATGAATAACACAAATTCTTCCTCCTAAGTTCTTGACGGAGCTCATCATCCATCCGGGGAGGGAACTTCTTAGGTTGATTAGAAAATTTCTTCTTGTCTTTACGGAATGGGAAAGGCTTTGACTGAAATCTCGACTTAGGGGCAGCCAACTCCATGCTTCTAGCATTCTTGATTGCATCAGCCAAGGTGGGCGGGTCAAAGGCTTTTACCCAAGCTCTCAATGGTCTTCAAGTCCTTCAGTGAATAGGACCACCAGTCTTTTCTCCGAGATACTACTAACCATAACTGAAAGACTTTGAAATTCAGTTATGAAGGTGTCCACAGAACCCTGCTGTTTGAGTTGTGCAAGCTCTCTAAACTTCACCTCCGGATCCTTGGTATCAAATCTTTCTATCAACTTGTTGGTGAATTCAGCATAGGTATGGATCAAGTTATGACCAAGGGTGATCAACCCATGGTACCACCACTCGTGAGCTGCTCCATCTAGGTGCAAGGTGGCGAACTTGATAGCCTCTTCTTCGGGCATAGGTCTCAAGGACAAGTAGTTGTCCAACTTCTGCACCCAAGCTCTAGATGTGCTCACACTGCTTCCATCGAAGTGTGCTAGAGTGACCTTCCCAAGGGCCTATTGATAATCTCTAGGAGTGGAGTAACGATTATCATATCTCCCTTCCCTTCTCTTCTTTTGATTCATGTATTGGTCAAGGGACATAGCATTTCGAACCTCTTGGGGAAATGTTGCATACTCCACAAAACTGGCCCAAATCTCCTCAGCTACAGGAACTTCAACTTCAAGAGGCGGTGTTTCCCTTGGAAGGAAAACGGGATGCAATGGCCTAGTCATCGATCCAACAGGCATTCCATTACTATTGCTGCCATTGTTGCTGCCATTTCCATTACCACCGGAGTTGTTGGAAGTGCTGACATTATTACCACTCATATTCTAATTTGGATCTTGATTATGCCCCCCTCCAACACTCTGCCTAAAGGTGGCTATCATCTGAGACATCATGTCCATCATAGTATCAAATTTCTTCTCTATTTTCTCTACAGCCATAGCTGTTTCATTCTGTCCAAATAGTCTTTCCCCCATTGAATCAGTTGAGTCCACTGAATCAACTTCTTCATCTTTGTTTCTCAAGACTTCTGAAAAAGTCTCTTCAAAAGGCATTGCAGGAATCTGATACTGCTGGCGTCTTTGTTCTCTGTTGTAGTAGCGGACGGCTCTGTCACCCATGGAGAACTTTGTTTATTCTGACTTCACAAGCTAGCAAGAAAAGCAGCTATGATACCACTGTAATATACCCACTAATTTTTTCGGTTTTTGAGCACAACAAAGATTACAATGCACCCGTTAAAGATAGGAAATATAATCCCAATACTACTGAAAGTAACCCTTCCACTTTCTAATCACCAAGAGCCCAATGTGGGAAGGTGAGAGCATACGATGATGAGGGGCTCGTTAGCTCACTAAAACATTGGAAATTACTATGCAAATACAATACTAGGCGGCAAGCTAGCCCCTTCCACTTTTCAGTGAGATGAAGAACAAGAACTTGGCAATAAACCAGCCAGGGTAACAAGAGCATAACAAAACCAAATCACTCTACCGCTTATGCAGCGGAAGGTCTTTTACATAAAACTATCACTCAACCGCATATTTCAGCCGGAGGATAATATCACTCAACCACTTGCTCAGTGGGAGGACAAAGTTGAATTACAAAACATACAAGCAGCTAAGCCATCCTCTTCCACTTGTTCAACGGGAAATGCAACATAGAATGAATTGGTCAGTACTACTAGAGCAATTCTTACAAAGATAGAGATGTGAGAGAAGATAGAATGAAGTACATATCTCAAGAATTCAATAACACATTCTCACCACAAACACTACTTGCTGTTCTGAAATCAGAGACAAATAAAACGCATAACCAGCCATCCCAAAAACCACTAACATGCTTGTAACTCTCTAAAAACTGAATGGAATCATGCCAACCCAAATGCAAATGAAACGTATAACATAAACAATCAGATCAATACCTTGAAACTGTGACGGGAAAGCAACAACTAGGATGCACAAAACCCAAGGCAATTCTAGAAATGGTGTTTTAGCTGAATATTCTGATTTGCAACTGTTGGAGAGTTCTCCAAATGCCACACCAATGTAGGAGAATTATTGTCTCTCCAATACGCTTCCAACGAGCCCTCACCCAAAAACGATGCACTCAACACGTAGATAGCTATGAGCAAAATACACTTCCAGCCAACACACACCAGCAACACCAAGAAAAACACAGCAGCACACAACTCTTCACTAACACACCCAAAAATCACCAAATAGCTCACAACTTCGAACCACAGCTAGGAGTGATGTCTCACACTCGAAACCGGAAGGAAAGATCTAGGAGGTATTCACCCTCGAAGAAGTTTGGAGTCATTCCGATAGCATAACAATATATTTTCGTTGGATAACCAAATGAGGAGCCAGTCACCTGTTTATATAGATTTTCAAGTCTGGAATTCAAATTAAATTGCCTCCAAATTCCCCTCATTCAAACTGCATTTCATTTCATGTGGTGGACCCAAGAATGGCGCCCACTTCCCAAGTCCAAAAATCACGCCTAGGAGGAGGGTCCACGATTTGGCATGATATAACTTTAAGTATATAAAAATAAAGTCTCCTTATAACCATTAAATAATTCGCCCAGGTAAGACTTAGGAAAAATATCACTTTTTGCACAATTCCCCATAACATCAATCAATAATAAAATAATTAAATAATAACCTTAGGATAAGGAATAATATTTAATTAAATCGCTTGTAACTCCAGTACTGATTATCAACAAAATCCGAATGAGGCTGAGCAATGAGGATCACTGCACTGTGCTGGATCAGGACCAATTCTAGGACTGCCACAAAAATAGAATGTCCAAACTACCACATACTAAAAATAGTAAGTCATAAAATAATGCTCTGAAAATCGTGATCTTCGCAACCAGAGAAAGAGCTTGGTGAGCTTAGCAACTTTGCACCATCCTGATGGCCAAACCCTAACTTACTAAAAATAGTAAGTTCACAATCCATCCTTGACAAGCTTGGTCGAAACTCCAAAGAACATGGAAACCCTAATTTACCCTTCCACATAGCCTACGGGTCTCCAGAATAGGCCAATGCACCACTGAATGCATCATCACAAGGAAGGGGACATTACAAAAACCTCCTATAAAACCAAAGAAGATACTCAAAGGATCTATGATAGCTAGTCTAAACTTTGTGCATTAACAAGTCTTGGCTGGAAAAGAAATGACCCTAGGGAAAAGTGCCATAGTATCTGTTGCGTCCATACTTCAAAGAAGAATATGGTGATATCATCCTACTGCTGAATAGAGTAATGGGCAGCCCCATGGTGCACCATTCGAGACATGGATGTACTACTTCATAGATGAAATTACCTCGGGAGTCAAGTTGTTCAATTGGTCTTGCATAATCAGCAATAATCTTCATGAACAATTGATAAATTTGGAGAAGACAAAGACATTCTACATGATCTCCTACATTATCTACTCATTGGCCAGAAATTTTAGATATTTTGGACTGATCTACAAAGGCATAGTTGGAAATGGAGAAAATGAATTCAAGTCTTATGACTGTTATCCTCAACTACAACTTAACGAGAAAACCCACTTCAAGCGAGTGAATGATGCATTCCTGATGTACAGCACAAGAACATTACAAGGAGGAACTCACCAAAGGTTATCTCCTGAAGCCAAAAGCTTGATCAACAAGTATGGATCCTGGTTTATCCAGTTTCCAAAATTACATACATAAGAGTCCAAGGTTTTGACGATCGTCCTTACCGACTTACAATCTATCCAACCAACAAGATGGTCCTACTTGAAGTTCTCCGACAACTTGACACATATCAAAGCTTCAAAAGAATAAGGCAAAAGGCAGCAATTACTTTTCGATTATTTATTGGAAATATGGAGGAGTCTTGTCCGACAACACAAGCAGTTGAAAGTGCCAGGCTAGAGATGTTGTGGTATCCCTTTACATTCTACCAGTCCACAGTTAACTATGATCCTCACAACAATATTGGATTAGTGAATGGAGAAAGATTCAAACATAGAGTGGGCATAGAGGATTATTGGACAAATGCTGCAGATGAATTTGATATAAGGAAAAGACTGTGGTCCAGACTGCTAGTAAGCATGATCAGAACGACTGAACCATTCCTTGTGCCGGATCAGCTGGAAGATAATACAGAATATACTCAACCTAACTTTGATGAGCATGCAACTCTTTCTCCTATCAAATGGTCCGAACCAGAGCATGCAGACTTGCCCACCTTGATGTGGCCAGTTATGAAATATTCCAGGTGGTGGATTGATCAACAAAGTCATCGATTAAGACAGAGAAATATGATCTTGACTTATGACCTGATGGGTGAAGCAAAAGGATATTCTTCAAATGAGGAAGCAACTCAAAGTGCCAAACCAATTGAAAGTGCTAAAAAGGAAGGGAAGGCAGTTGTGAATGAAGGACCTGCTCAGAAGAAACAAAGGCTAGAACCATCTCGTTCTACCGCATCAGCAAACATAAATGATATATTGGCCATTGATAAGTCATTGGCAGAGATGGAAATTCTTTGGCCAGTTCACAAAGAAAACGTAGAGTCAATCCATCAAGAAGATGAACAGCCTCCGTCTCCTACTGAAATAGAAGTATTGGAATCAGACAATGAAATGGATGTTGGGGAAGGTGAACTTCAAGAAGGAATGATTTCCACCCTTCGGGATATCATGTGTGAAAAAGGCAATCAAGAAGTGGAAGGCATTGAGCAGCCCACTATTCTTGATTGGTTGAAGGAAAGATTGAAAATAAAGAGACAAGAAATAGACAAGAAATAGAAGTTCAAGAAGAGGATGATAAGGCAGATTTCTTGGCCAAACTAGAACAGGTTGCCACAAAGAAGCCAGCCAGAAGGTTTTCCACCATCCAGAGAGATGAAGCCATCTGCAAGATAGTGCAAATTGTTGTGTCAAAAAGTGAACAAGACGAAAGGAGATATTGGTCCCCATGAATATGAAATCATTGCAATCAGTTTAGGACCAACTAACAAGAGGCAGGACACTGAAGACTTGGATAATTCAGTTGCTTCCATGAAGACAAGAGTGGACAAGGAAATAGAAAAGAAGAAGGAATATAAGAAAGAAGTTGAACACCTAAGAGAATACATTCAGCACTTGATTAAGCCACTTAACCAAGCCAATCCAGAAGCTCCTCCACTCTTGAATCCACAAGAAACAGTCAAAAGTTCTAAGGAAGAAGCAGTAACATCCAAAGAGACCAAGGCATGGATGGAAAGCACAAGTAAAGAGGCAGCCACATTTGTGGAAATGTTAGCATTAACATATGAACAAACCTCTTCTTTACTTTCCAGAATTGCAAATATGGCGGAAGCATGGGCCGACCTTCAAGATATCCAAGAAAGAATGATTCCATGCCTTAGAGAATTGAAGGGAGTTTCAAACCAAGAACTAATTGATGAAAATGTAATAGAAGCAGGAGCTGCATATGACTTCAACGGTTGAAACTAGACATTGGTTGCACACAGTCAAGTCTTGGAGAAAGTGACGGCAGATGTTGACAGAGCTGAAGAGCAGATAAAAGAAATTCAAGACAAGCTAGAAAAGGAAACTATTCGAGAGAAGGATACGAAGTTAGAAAACCTGAAGGACAAGACACAGAAAATCTTCTCCACCGGACCAGTCCTGAAGCAAAATGTGGCTAAGGCATCGAACCTCCTGTCCATCAGAGATGCTTTCCAAAAACAGGAATTAGATTGGGAAATCACTTTTGTTGTATGTGCAGATGATTTGAAAGGATTAGATTTCAGAGTAAGCGTGTTGCTACATGTCACAATGGAAGAGGTTGATCAGATTGTGTCCAAGTTCATTGAACTTTCTGCCTCTCAGCAGGAGAAGGGAGTGCAATACTAAAAAATAGTACCTTGTGCCATTTGTCTTGCATGCATTGGATATTAATTTTATTTTGGGAAACTCTAATTAGGGTTAGGTTGTCTTAATCTCAACCATTGATCTTAGATCGATCTCGACCTTTCATTTGTTTTCAGAAACTCTATATAAACTCATTCTCTCATTTCATTTCAATGTGGAGAGATTTATGAAATTGTTGCGTAGAGCTACTTGGATAATAAAAAGTTCATTATCAGTATTGTTTTGAATTGTTATTGTTATCAAGTGGTTGCATGGTTGCATATTTTCTTCAACACTTAGAATAGATTTTCTTTAAGTAATTTTCTTCGAAGTTGTTAGATGAATGAAGGATTGATAGTTTAGATTGGTGAAATTTTGCTCATACTTTTTTTGGATGGATGATTTTCATTCAATGTGTAAAGTTAGCCTCAACTTTTGATGTGGATGCTTAACTTCTACTTGGAGTAATATTGTTCAATTGTTGGTATTATCCATAAGTGTGAAAATCTTAAGCACAACCCTAGAAGATTGCACCCGCTTTGCATAGTTGTCCAAGTATGGCGAAACAAAGTGTCGTTACCAGTTTCACCCAGTCTACACCGTCTCTTGAGTTCTTATCAATAGTTAGAATCCCTAAAGCCTTATCCTTTTTATCCTTTTTTGAAATCCCAAACCAGAAAATCCAAAAACAAAGAGCATTTATTGATAAATTCGCCTACGTCTATCTTGTGAATGATACTAGTTGTCAAGTGTAAGTCCCCCTTGTATTTCAGAACACACTACCAAAGAAGCTATCCACATAAAGTCACCCGTTCGCACATATAGACCTTGGAGTCGCCTTGTGGTCTTTCTCGCAATCTTGGCACAAGTAATGATTTTGTTTAGGAGAGGATAGAGTATCTTTGGATATTTTATTCTAATGTTTGATATATGATAAAACGTACACCAACACAACTATATGTGGCCCCTAAATCTACCAAACCCACAACCATTTTGTTGTTACTAATTGCTTCTACATTACACTAACTACTAAATCTCTATTTCAACCTATAAAATTGAACCTCATCCTAAAGAGTCCCAAACAACAATATGGAGTTGCAAGACTCCCATCTTTTGCACGTTTTCACCATGGCCATCCACATGGATTGTTCAATCCAACCTCTTTCATTCTGAACAATCTTGGGCCCAATGATCTTGGCAACCACATGAAAAAACTCTTGGCTTTCCTTTTGACATTATGGATTCTTCATCCTTCGATGTTCCTTGTGACTTCTTGATGAGGATTTTCCAAAGCATAATTTCTTATTAGAACCCTACACATCTTTGGGCTTCTCATCCTTTCACAATGACCCCTTGTTGGGTTTAGTGCCAACTCCACCTCAATAGCCCTTGTTTGATTGACAATTGAAATCTAGCAAGTGATCTATAGCAGCTATTGTAGCAGTCAAGGTCTACAAATTTTGATGCCTTAGGTCCACATGAACCCATCGTCGCAGCCCTTTCATGAATAGAAACAAATGATCTACCTCAAATGTATCCTTGATCTCCAACATCCAGATTGAAAAGGACTTCATATAATCACATACCTTTCCCATCTACCTCAGCTCCATTAATTGAGTCCTTACGAGCCAAGTTGAATTCCCCAGATGAAACTATTGCCTAAGCACACCCTTAAGTTCCTCCCAATTATCAATCTTTGCCAACTGCTCCCCTCCTTTCAAACGCTTAACATTTCTACCATGGCTTTGCACTTTCAATTAGGAATGTTGAAACAATAATTAGAATGGCTTTATCTAAAAAGCCATATAAGTTGGAAAAGTACTCATCCATGTCCCATAAGAAATTCTCCAACACTTTGTCATCCCACTGACCACGTACATATCTAGCTCTTTTTCCTTTGGTGCTGCGAAGAAACCTACCTAAGCGAGTAGCAACTTGACGAAATCCAAACCCAAATCTTCCTATAACGATTTCCTCTCTAGAGAACACATAATAATTGCAACATTGAGATAAGAAATCTTAACTTCCAAGGTATCCACTCTTTGATTCAAATCAAAGGCCTCAAGTCTTGTCAACTGAACATTAATTTCTTTATACCTTTGAACAGTTCAAGGAATATCTTGCTGGCAGCCTCATCCAATGTGTGTATCATCAAAGTCTTCTTGTTCTAAATCCTAACCCTTCATGCTCTTAACATCTGTTCCGTGGGCCATGACTTCTCCACAAAGTTGAATAAGTGTCCAAGAACAAAACAAACAAAATGGTATACAGCCATTAACATAGCTCTAATAACTACTATCATGAGGCCACAGCTTTAACCTCACATGCCATCAACCTTACGGACACTTAACTCACCTTAAAGGACTGAGTTCATCTGCTAAGATGGACTGCACCTCATTTTTTAGTCCTATGAACTATTCCACTTCCAACAACACTTAAATTTAAAACACACAACAATGCACATGACAAATTCACTTTGGGCAACTATAGCTTCTTTATTGATTCCAGAATTAAGCCCTCAACTGATTGTAACAAAGTCCACTATATGATCAAATGCTATCCCACAAACCCTACAAATCTGAGTTGAGCTCTACCGAAAAATGATCAAACACTATACAAGGAAACGCAAATACCCCAAGGAACCTTTAGCTCTCCATATAGAAATCCAAAATCAAATTTGGAACTCACTACTTTCATGCCAAATAGGTATCTCATAAACATGCTCATATGATGTCTCACAAAATGCTCTTGTTCGCACAATGCAATGTTTTTGCACTGCTCTTACAAAATATGATTACAGCTAACTTGATCACATAATTGAATACCTCGCTTTATATATGCTTGGAAATTCCATCCACAGTCTTCAGCTTGTCCAAGTTTCTATGTAAAACAGTTATGGATGAATACATGTAGCCAACAATCCTGTTTGACAACACACCACTAAGATGGTTCTGAATATTTGATGTTGCTCAAATTATACAATGCACAACAATTTCAATCCACAAGATATCTCAACCTCCTTTTATCTCAGCACAAGTCCAACTCAAGTCCAAAAAATTAAATGCTAAACTTAGTAACTGCACCAAGTGCTAAGGCGAAGCCATCTTGCATCATTCCATGAATCCCCACACAATCCCAATGCAGCTTTGTTTTCCAGCCCCTCAAATTGCGTCACATCCCCAAGTATATCTCTGGAACTCACGTTGCCATTCATTTGAATAATCCACTACTTAAGGTCATGTGCCTTGGAGCTCAAAGCCCCTTATACTTAGAGCATCAAGTTGTGAGGCCAATTTATATCAGTGTCATCAGTATCTCAATGCCACCATTTGAGTTTAGAGGACTGAAAATAATTTTGTTTCCTTCAAAACTTTTGATGAACAGACAAACAATGACCAAGAGTGGTGATCCCATGAAAACCTTCTTTCTCTTAATAAAATTTACCTTCAAAACTTAAATATGTAAACCTTACACAAAACACAACAATCTTTGTAGTTTTATTATTTGTCATTTCACCAATGTTCAGCGGCCATGTCCTCAAGGATTGGGCTGACATCCCAACTTCTTGACAACTAGTGTAATTAACGAAACATCTCCTTTTCTCAGGAATGGAAAAACTACTCTGTTTGGTGCATAAAAAAAATTAATATGTAAGATTTTAAAAAATAAATGCTAAAACAACCTAAAACACTAAAAGTGAGAGGTTTGTCATTGCAAACTCCATTGTATTTACTTTTTATATTTCAACTATTTTTTATTTATTTAATTTCCCTTAATAGTTATCTCCCCATTGTCAACAAAAATCAGGTTGACTTTTGACATTCCTATGCCTATAATGCTCAAAGACACGATGATCCTCGCTCATTGCATTTATGGCCTCATCCAAGAGAATTTTGCGGGCAATGAGACTACATCAAAATTTACAAGTTCATCTTGTTCCAACCTCAATCCCTTTATTTTGAAATTCTAAATATGCAACTGTCTTCCGATGAAATGTTCCAAATTCTTTGCTGCATAGCTAAGTTATGTATGGAAGAATTGATCACATCTACTAAAGATCCTAGAGGCATACCAAGTATATGTATTTTTGGAACTTCATATATTTTGGGCATAACAAATACAAACACTTAAGTTTGTTGCTCAGACATGATACTTCCATAAGCTTTCTCCCCCTTCAAAAACAAATTATTTAATGTGTCTTTTTGTGCCTAAGTTTAGGTAGCGCTATTAACAAAGTGCTCTTTCATTTTCTCTACTTATTTCCATAGTTAAAACCCATCATCATGTTTCCCTCATCTGCCTTCAGCAGGATAAGTTCTTTATTTATCCTTTGATGGGTCATATGTTCAGACCCAAAGCATTTAGGATTGTTGTTTCTTCTGAACCCAAGTCTTTCCAGAAATTCTGCTATTATTTAACTCTATTAATACTTTAATTTTTTTATGCTTGATTCTCTGCCTTAATGATCTTGCATTTCGGTGGATTGGACTTTCTAATTATTGTGGGGCAGTCTTGCATAATTTTCTTACAATATTCATCAGTAAATTTTCATAATCCTCAATGCTGACAATCAGCTTTCATTGTTGATCTTTTGATAGGAAATAGTAAAGCCTAAAACTTTCTGGCGTATGCTTAGTATTAGCCCATCAAGTGTTTGCGTGCATAGTTTTACAACATTGTCAAAGTTATTCCATTCTCTCACTGCAACCCTCTTAAGTATTAAGTTTAAGCTCCAAACTTTGTTACAGGTAGTAATATTATTATTAATTTAATTCTGAGACTTATTCTAAATTGTTTGTTGTTGGTGATGATAATGAGAGGGGTCTTGGAGGATGATTGGATAATCCATGGCAAGGGAACAAAAATAAAATTATTCTGACTAAAAGAATTAACCTGGCTAGAGGGAAAATTATAAACACAGGAAAACCAGAGAAACTACTGAAGCTCATTATTTATGTTACTTATTAGAGAGTTAATAGGTGAATTGGAAAGAGTTTAAAGATGTGTGCACTAAATCGTCTATCTCTGACAACAAAACTTCATTAATAGCTAGTACTTATACGATAGTTTGAAGACTATCCAAGTACTCTGCAAAACTCTGCAAACTCTCGAGTGCCTGAGCTGACCGGGTCAAGTTGACCAGACTCCCATGCCAAGTCTGGCCGAGTCTTGGAGAGTACTCGGACGAGTCCTGCTCCAAGACTCTCCAAGTCTTAGACAGACTCCCGACTCTTGAGCTCAGACACTTCTATATGGTGCTTGGACATAACAACCATGCTTTTTTAAATGAAATTTCAACTTTGTTTGGTTATTTTTTGCTCTTATTTGCCTATTTCACCCAATGAAACTTCAACACAGCAAGAAGATGATTTGAGAAGATGTTTAAGGATTCAAACTTTCTCAAATCGTCAAACAAAAGCAGCAGAGATGGATTCAATGGAGGAAAACAAAGATACTTTTGAAGAAACAATCTATCATCATTTTGATATTGACTTGCCTTCTAGTTCAAGGCTTGAAAAATTAAGTTACACTAGGAGGGTAAAGATGCAGATGTAGATTGTATTTGGTTGATTTTTTCACTTTGACATATCATCGTATGTTAGTATAATGTTGTTATACATGTATTATTTTTTATTTTTTATTTATTTATTATACATGTAATGTTTTGTTTTTTGGTTTCTTTTTAGTTTAAATAGGGATTTTTTGGTTAAGTTACAAGTAAACTTGTAGTTCTCTTCAAAAAACCCTACTTTAATGGTTTTTACATGTAATAGGGATTTTAAACCCCTATTACATATGTGCAAGTAAATTATGACTTGTTGTAGGGGTTTTATTTCCCCTTTACAAGTGCATAAAACTTGCATCTCTCTCCAAAAATCCCGATTTTGCCTTGTAAGTGAAAAAGTGACAATTTAAAACTTGCACTTTGGTCTAAAAAACCCGAATTTGCTCATAAAGTGCATTTTTGACAATTTTAAACTTGCATTTTGTTCCAAAAAACCCGAATTTGGCTTTGTTGAGGAAAAACTGAAAATTAGAACTTGTCATATCTTCTAAAAAACCCAATTTTCACTTATGCAAATTCGAACTTGTCTTTGTCTCCTAAAAACCTGATTTTCATTTGGAAGCAAATTTGTTGAAGTTTTCAAGTGATTTTTGTGGAGATCTTCTAGGAAGGAGAGGCATTTTGGATTTCACCCTATTCTTATGCATTTGTAAACACTTATCACGCCAATTGGGGTTTGCATTTACTGATTTTTTGGTCTAAATCAGCAACCACATGTTTCTTTGAAGCCACATTTTGGGGGATCAAGACTCCACGAAGTTGCAATCTCCTAGTTCATTTTTACCTCTCTTACCTAGGCGTGAAGTTTGTGACAAGTTTCAGTCATTTACTGAGCCATTCAAGAAGGTTTTAATGCCACATTTTTCTCCACGTGACCCTCCTTTGGCTGTGTTTTGAAAGGATTTGATGCCATTTCTCCATCTCCTCCTTAGGCGTTTTGCTTTAACTCTCAAGGGTGTGCTCTCTCATTGGCATTTTGGCCCTCCAAATTTGGGATTGCTGCCACGTTTTTCAGTTTGTGGCATTTTTGTAAAAACGTTACAAGGGTTTAGCATTGCGGATTGCTTCTATTTATTGGTTTTTCTTCTTCTTTCCAAAAATTGGTTGCATCTTTTGGAGAAGAATTTTCAGATTCATTCAAGGTATGTTCTCCTTTCTTTTTTGTTTCATTTTATTATTTTCTTATTTTCTTAGTTGCATTTTTGTAAATATGGTGTTCTTCCCCCAAAAATCGGTTTTTGTGAGAGAGATCTTCCCCTTGGTATGCAATTTTTGAATTGCATTGTTCTTCCCCGAATTTCCTCTTTACTTGTATTCGGGATTTTTAATTCCGATTACAAGTTCGCTGGAAATTTTTGTTCTTCCCTTACGGTTAAGGAATTTAACCATTTTTGGTTAAAATTCCAAGTTGAAAAGTGTGAAATATCCCCCCTTTCAAATTCAGGTTTTAAAAATTGAATTACATGTTGAAAAGTTCTTCCCATTTTCATGAAAATGACATTCCCAGATTTTCCTATTTCTATCCATTCATGTTTCCCATATCCGTACTTTTCATTTCCGTCATTTTCTGCAAGTCAAATTCTCATTTTCCATCCATTTCTCCATTTGCAAATTTACAAGTGTACTTGCATTTAGGTTTTAAAACCCCGATTGCATGTATGTTCTTTCCAACTTGTATACTTGCAAAAATTTCCCCAAGATCCGAAATTGGTCAAAGTCAAGATTTTCCCATTTATATATATTTCCCCTCTTCCTCTCACAAAATCGTGAAGTTCAAGAATCGAAGTTTTTCCCATTTGAATTCCCATTTGAAGAAGGAAGAACGATATTTGTAGCTGACTATGATGTTGCCTTAACTCTTTTAAGTCTTCGTCACAGTATTCCAGGATCACAATCAATGTCAGATTTGCCGACATCTCCAGCTTCAAAAAAGATGAAGTACAAATATGACAAATATCAAAACGAGGTAGCACCTTCCCAAGTTTCTTCCCCTTTGGATCGTATCAGAGATACGGAAATAGGGCACGTGGATATGTCGAAATTTGTCAAGAGGGTGGAAGATCCACAAGATAATAACATGCAGCAGCTGTTGGTCAGCCATATCCACCATGCATCTTCTTTCCCGGTGGCTGCCCTAGAACCTGAGTTTGTTCTCGCCTGCACCCATCATTTTGACAAAGAGACAAGAGTCATCAAAAATGATGATGGCGAAGCTATAATCCGTCTTGATGCAGATACGATCGAGAACGTCTTCAGAATACCTCCTGCACCTGTTTACATGGAAATCTCCAAAGAAAGTTCAGCAGAGTATTACGTGAAGAGGGAAAAAGATTGCAAGCGACATATCAATAGGTGGATCCAAGAGCCACGAGCCTCCTTCTCAAGGTGGGCGAAATTGTACCGCTGCGATTTCAAATGGGAGATAGGAGACACCATAACCCTTCTCAGCAGGATGATGGGCCTCGAGTATTCTAATGTCTTTGAGCCATGGATGTACCAGTTCATCATGTTCATAAGGTAGTCTCATCACATTTCATGGGGAGAAGTCATCAACGATGTCTTGTGTGAACAACTTGCAGCATTCCCTACCACCATGACTTTCTTCATGAATTCGTATTCGGTATACTTGGCAGCATCACTTAGACACTTTCCAAGTCTTTCTACCAAGGGTGATCGCTCACTTATACCAGTTTGGGAATATTATGACTAGTTGCCGTTGAGACCCAGCAGACTGCATTTTAGAAGAGTCCAAGATGCATTCTTCGGATATTTCATGTGTCAGTTTGACAGAACTCTTAGAAACAAAAGAGTATCAGATGAGGCATGGGAAAGGGTGTGCGAATATGGATGTTTGTTTCTACAATTCCCCACCTTCACCTATATGAGAATTGGATGCTATGGTGGTCAGCCATATATGCTTCCTAGATACCCGGCTGACAAGATCATTCTTATGGAGTTGGGAAGACGGATCATGGCTGTCCACACTTTCTAGTCTACTAGACACAAGGTTGGAATGGGGATCTCTACCACAAATCCATTGAAAATTGGCCAGTATTCCCTTGTCACATTTGTGAAAGCTAAGGCCATGGAGACTGAATTGCGGGAAATCAAGCTCAAAAAGTTTAAACCTAGAGTTGATTTTGATTACAGGGGTATGAAGGAGAAGATCAAGAAATCCTTTATGCACGTGCATCGCATTGAAGACATTTGGGTAGATCTTTGTACAGAAGCCGAAGTTCTGAAGATGGATTACTGCAGGCTCACTATTGAGCAAATTGTTGATTTGAACTTGGTGGATATCCCACAAGGGATGATTGATGATGGACACATACTTGATCCGGAATACATTTCGCAGAGGGTTGAGGAAGCTCCACTTCCTTTGATCCAATGGTCACACAAAGAGTGCATATCCATCCTTGAGAGATTTCACCCTATCTTGGCTAACACTAACGCATGGTTGAAAAATAATGTTGTTAGACTTATAAAAATCAAGGTTGGAAAAGAAGATGATTCTACAGAGCCCCTTGGACGTAATTCTGAGATTCAAGTTGACAACAAGGAAGGTGTGTCATCTTCGGGCACAAGAATCAAGTTGCGAGTTAGTCGGGCAGTAGTGCTTCCTCCTGACGAGACGACAGTTCGTGGGAAGGAAAAATCACAATTTTATGTTCAGGTGATCGATCTCGATAATCCAGAAGAAGGGCAGCAATCTAATGATGCTCCTAAGTCTCCAGTTTCAGACTCGCCTCATGAGATCATTCCTCCAGTTGCCATTGAGACGCCTCTTTCTCCTCCTGATCTGCTTGTGGATGAATCTCCTCAGAATGCTATTCCCATTTCAGCATACGAGCCATCTCCTGATCATCAACAAGAGACTGTGTTGGAAATTTCTAAGGATATTCCTACTTGCATCCGGTTATCAGAAATTGATACTTCCACTTCTGATTTTGAAGAATTTATGAGGCAATCTGCTTGCCCATTGGTAACTGAGCAAAACGTGGTCGCTGTCCAAACAAATATTCCTCCCAAGATGACCACGGTGATTCAAACAGAAACTGCTTCTCCTTTGCCTACAGCTGCTACTGAAGGGGAGTTGATGACTTTGCCTCCATGGCTTAGCTCTTTTACTCCGAAAAAGAAGAAGCAAGAAATCTCACCTGATGCCTTTGACTACCAACAACTGAAACAGTCCAGATCCAAAGTTGTTAAGAAAGCCAAGACTATCTCTAGAGTAACTGTTGACAGCAACAAGATGAAGGTAGCTGAAATTGTGGAACCTATTGTAGATAAGCCACTTAAAGAAATGTCAGTTGCTGATTATAAGGTTACAAGGATAGAGTTAGGCAAACAAACGCATGAGGTCATTAAACATGATACTCAGTTTTCTGTAGCTTCGCTGGTACAAAGGTGTGACGAACTTCTAGCAAAGAAAGACAAGCTAGAAGAGGAAAACCGACAACTTATGGCAGTCGTTCGTAAAATCACAAAACCTGCTACTGAAGGGAGTAACTCCATAGGTTCTTCTGGTTCCCAAGAATCAATTCGTGGAGTGGAAAGGGTTGCTCAGAAGGTACAAGCACTAGATTCCTGGGTTGATCAGTTTCATGATCTATGAACACAGGTAATGAAAGACATTTTTCAGATGATGTCTAAGTTAGAGACCATTGAGGAGAAACTAGATCAAACTTCTGATACTTTCAAAAAGAATCTGGAAAGTGTTGAAAAAAGTTTGACAATCTGGCATACCATGCCCCAACAACAGCTGAGTGTTTTGCAGAAGCATGCTATCATCTCTTCCAACGTCATGTACTTGGAATTTGAAGAGCTCCTAGAAAACAAGGCCCTTGTTCTTAAATCCCTCATTGAGGAGATCGGTGGTGCAAAGAGATTTCGGGGTGAAGTTTTCCAAGATATTGTCTCACATTGTGAAAAGGCCTCTTGCAACATAGTAAGTCAGGATGGAGAGCTGATTCCAGAAGAAGAAGTACTTGCTGATTTATAGATGAGGATTCATAATGAATGGAGGAGCGAACAATCCTCGGTCGCTTCAATTCAGATATTGATGAAACACCAAGCCTTTTTGCATGAAATCCAATCTATCCTGGATAAAAACAACTCTGTGCTCCTCCGGTGTCATGACACTATTGTGAAGACCATGGTTGTTGCCAAGAACACCTATGAACCGAATCCCGAGGAACTACAAACAAGCATCCAGAAGTTTAAAGGATTCAAGTCTTCACATAATGCAACTTAAGTGTTTTTCAACACTTGGTTGTATTTTTCCACTTTTGTAATCTTTAGTTGTAATTTTGTCTTGACAAGTTACATGTAAAATTATTTTTTGTAAAATGCAAGTTACACATTACTTGCACTTTTGTAATTACATGTAAGGCATCTACAAGTTGTGTCCAATTAGGACTGTAGTTGGAATAAGTCTTAGTTAGTTATTGAATAAGTCTTGGTGGTTGAGAGAATCTCTCAAGTTAGTTAGGATCCTCCCACCTTTTTCTCAAGGCTCCTCTTCTATAAATACTTGAAGGTTCTATTGTAATCTTTATCTTTTGGAGAGCAAGCAAAAAACTTTGCCAAATTTACAGCAAAGAAGTCTTTGAGCTTTCATGTGTAAATTCAAGAATTGAAAGGAATAGAAGGAAATTGCTCAAGCTTTGAGTCTTTGTGCTACATTCCTGAGTTAGTGTTCTATATTATCTTTCTTGCAAGCGTTCCTAAAGAGCTTAATCACATCTAATTTGCAGTCTTTGTGCTACAAGTAGTTGAGTTTAATATAGATTAAAATAAATATTTTGTTGAGAGAAGCTGCAAGTCTTTGTGCTTTCACTTGTTCTTAGGAGAATTTAGGAGTAGATTTTGTGGGAAATAGCTGTGAGTCTTTGAGCTTACACTACTTCTCATTGTTTTAAAGAAGCAAAGAATAGTGTTTTTCAGTCTTTGAGCTGTCATAACTTGTTCTTTATAGCATTAGTGTGGAAAAGGGTAGAGATAGGACTTCACATAATCAAGTCTTTGAGCTTGATATTGTCGTTCTGTCCCGAAGGAAGTGACGGAAGTCTTTGCGCTTTCAGGAAACTTCATTTCCTTTCTCTCATTTCATTTGAAAGTGGTTATTGTTGTTTATATTCAATTGCTATCATTTTCTGTGAAGAGAAAAGGATATTGTCTTTCTTGAAAGAAGAAGAAAGATTGTTGTCCCATCCTATTTATTTTCAAAGTTGTAGTTAGATAGGGGGAGCCTTCCCTTAATTAGGAGAGTTTTACTCATGTGCTGTGGTTGAAACCACAATTTTGTATATTTCCCCAAGTGTACAAAATTTTCAACCAACACATCTTGTTTGTGCACATTTTCATTCCTTCTCGACATTAAAATGTTTTGCTTTAGTTAACAATCTAGATCTAATTAATTCAAAAATAACAATCCTTGAATTAAAATGATTCTTATCGATAGTAAATTCATTCATATAAGAACAATTAATATTCTCTCATTTTCAAAAGTTCAACTAGACAATCTAGTTATGTTTTCCACCATTTCTAATATTTTGAGTCATAACATTTTCTACTTTTTAATGCCAATAGTCCAACAGAAAAAGTATCCAGAAAAGACTAAACATTAGCCATATTTTTTCTACATGATAGCTACAGGTCCAATAGCATCGCATAGCCCTTAGCTCAAAACTATCTAGGATTCCTAACTCAAACAAATAACAATGATATTTTAAAAACTCTCCTAAAAGTAATCTATTGAAGGAACGGCAGACATTTATGTATGGTACAATTAACCTTTCCCTCTTAACAGTAGTGCATTTTAGCATTTTCTTGTTATCCAGCAAAAAGTTCAGTTAACAATAATTAATATTACAATTCCTCCAAAATCCATCCTCATAGCCGACATGTAAACAGAATAAGGTGTAGCAACAACTTACCATGATCTTTCTTTCTCTTCAATTGAGGAGATAGATAGGGAAATAAATTACACGCAATAAACCTGCTGTCATCCTGTGTCAATCAACGTGCTTGTATTAATTTTCTGTGTTTTGTATTTTGCAGTTCCTTAATATATTTTATCAACTTTTAAAAATGATTTTTCTCTCATTTTCATGCTTACAATCATCCACCAATTCTATAACTTTTGGATCATTATGTCATTTTCTACATGTACTTCAATTAAAAAATTCTTATGAATAGAGCAAAAACACTAACCTAAATTGGTGAGCACACAATTTGGGCCTTGATATTTTTCTATATGCTAATGATGCATTAAGGTTACGAGACAATCATTAACAGGAGTTTGAAATTTAGTGTATAATTAAACATCACTCATGGGTTCAAGTACAAATGTCAATGTCGTTTAACAATCAACATACATTCTCTCCCTCTAACGTCTCATTAGCTATGTACAGTAGTAAATTCTTGTAAGAATCCCTCCTAATGAGCACAGTATTCAATTAATTGTGCTCATCATTTACAATATTTGTACTTTTGTTTTGTAATTGTGAAGTAGTCAAGTTTGTTTCCTGGTTAATCTTACAGGCATAAACCCTATAGAATATTTTCTAGAAAATGCGTTATGTAAGGGTGCAAAAGCAGTCAAGGGGATAGCCATTATCCAAAGACAAGCAGCGTTCATACAACTGTTTTAAGATTGATTTAATATCAACAATGTAGAAATACCAAAAGCATAAAAAAGATATGAATTTAAGGAAGCTTGAATATCTTGTAAATTTGAAAATTCCCAGTTAAGATAGCACAAACTGGAAGATGTGGAAAGAACTTGGTAGAATTTGTTTGCTCAAAGAAATGATTTGTGAAGGTCTTCTAAAGCTAAAGAAGTGTTTTTTCCATATGAAGTGGAATGACGCTAAAAACACTGCAATATTAAGGTAATACTTAACATTTAGTCATTAGACATGAAAAAAAAAGAAGCTGATTATGTTTATGCCTTCTAGAAGTATTTTGTGATTCATATTACATAATGATAAATTTCAAACATCAAAAATTGGCAAATGAGGTTGACTTAGGTTTTAAGTTTATTATCATTTCAAAATTGTCATAGGCAGTCATCATTCTGAAACACTTGTACTGTCAAGTAAATATGACACTACATGTCGAGTAATAGGATGGAATCTTCTTGATTTGAAAAGGTGGATAGATAGACATGAGACCAACAATAGAAGTATATCCCCATTTGAATCCATTCAAGCTGGGCATGGTTAAATCATTTCACAGGAGGCTTCTTCTGCAACGCTTCATGAAATATCACAGAAGAAATTACTAAGTATAACTGTGTGGTCTAGTCAGATTCTCTGTAAAAAAAACTAGAAAAACAACAGAACAAAGAATTAAAAAAGTTCAATAAAAAAAACTATAAGCATGTCCAAGTGAAGGTGGAACAACAGAACTATTTATCACATCAACCTGCTTTCCAATGGCAGAAGAAAAGGATTATTATTCTACATTTTTGACAAGTGCACAAAAACTAGATACTTGTAAATCAGGGAAAAAGACAAACATTTAATTCCTGTGATTCATCAATACCTTGAAAATCATATAGTCAGAATATGCATGTGGGTTAGAGCCCCTATCTAGGTAAAAGCTTTATGTACTAACTAAAATCAAACAAGTTATTCAGAATGGGAATGGATCAGTTCAAAAGTGCACTGGTTATCAGTTCAATAATATGTTCATCAAACTATAGGTGGCACATCCTGACAATATATTTAATTTCAAACATAAACGAAAGACTCAACTCAGATTCACGAATCTGACCCAAGCCCCAGTATGGCCAAAAGTCCATACAGACAATGGAGTGGAACCCAACTAGTACTCAAATAATCTTCATAAATGCCATTGAGACTCAGGGTGGCCCCAGAAGACTGAGAATCTGAGCGGCGAGATGCAATCTATGTCAATTAAAAATCTCAATATGGATATTATAATAAAGCCCACCACATAAATCCAGCCTTCAATTTGCACTTTTAAGTCAAATGTGTCATCCAAAGTCTGAATGTTTCAAGTGCGCTTTGTAATATATTTAATCCTAACCCTCCATCCACTATGAGATTCATTAATGTTAAAACTTCAACCCAGCCTGTCCATGTGAAATGCTGCAGGACCACCAAGCGTTGACCATTATGGCAGCAGCAAAACTGACTATCTAGTCCTTGATGTCATGCTGTAAATGTATGTCAATTTACAATTCAAGGTGCAAGTTATATTCAAGGTTGTTTTTTTCTTTCAAGTATATATTGTTTCTCAATATAATGAATCTGATTTTGTTTATTGCAGGTGGAGAGAGAGCATTTATATTTTCTATGTGTTCTCCACAACATATCATCAGGTATATATATCATGGAGGGAACCGATCAAGTGGTACCTTGATCGATCATGTCCCTTGGACATGACCGACCAAGATACCCCTTGGTCGTGTCCCTCCTTAACCGATTGCTGCAATCGGTGTCATCACATATACAAAAGAACCGAAGTCACTTCGGTTATTAATATAATTAATCCGATGATAATCGGTGGCAATATCAATCGGTGTTAATATTAATCCGTGGTTACTATTAATCGGTTTAAACCCGATAACATAAGTTAGTTGGTTTATCAATTTATCCCAATAACATTAGTTAGTCGGTGAAATGCATTAAACCTGATGGTTATGAACTCGGTGGCTATTAAAGTGATAACCCGATAATGAATCGGGAGGGTTAGAATAAGGCCCGATCATTATCGGTTTATCAGTCTAATAGTTTGCATGAGTAACGTAATTGACTGTAACAGAATAAGGAGAGCAATTATAGATAAAGGAATAATCATTTGAGATCTAGATTTCTCTATCGATGAGATAGATGATTGAATGGGAGACTTCATTTATCTCCCATTCAATCATTTATCTTACCAAAGCTATTAAGTATCAACACTCCCTCTTAGCTTGGGAAGATGAATAACAGACAAAGTGTCTAGCATCAAATTTCTCTTGATGACCAGTATTCCTTATATAGCTTATAATCTCATTCTCCAAGGATTCATATCATTTGAATACATGACATGAAATATCATCAGAACATATGATACAAGTAACCATATCACCTAAACATGTGACATGGAGTATCACCTAAAAACGTGATACAAGAAATTCATCACCTTGTGATGATATGATATCACCTAAGCACGTGATATCAGTATTGTAAAACAAGCAATACTAAGGATTAACATTAGAGAATAATTTAAATTCTCAACAGACCCACATTGTGGTATGTGCACTAACATCTTTCCAAATGTTTTACCACAATCATAATCATGGCACATCCATGACATGTCAGAAATCACACATGATAACTAGTTTGATCATTATAAAATCGTCATCATATAATGTCTATATACAAGTGTTCGTTATCTAAGAGATCGTCACCTCTTAGAAATGAACACAGGGGGTTGAACCCATAAAAGTCCTAACACGACAAAGAAGTTTACACATTAAACATCTTATTGATATGTAAGTACAGATTACAAAGCAAATTACCTTTCTATCATACCCAAGCCTTTTCTGAAGTGTTCAACTTTTACTCTGGAAAGTGGTTTGGTAAGAATATCTGCTAACTGATCTCCTGTACAAATATATTCCAACTGAATCACATTCTTGTCTACCATATCTCGCACATAATGGTATGGAATCTAAATATGCTTGGATCTGTCATGGAACACTGAATTTACTGAAAATTTTATGCAGCTCTGGTTGTCACAATGGATAACAGTAGGTTTCATTGGTTCACTGAATAATCCTACAAGCAACTTCCTGAGCCATACTGCTTCTCGAGCAGCCATGGAAGCTGCAATGTATTTGGCCTCAGTGGAACTCTGTGCTACTGAAGACTGTTTTCTGCTGATCCAAGATATCATGGCTGAACCTAAACTAAAACAGCATCCTGAGGTGCTTTTCCTATCAGTCACACTTCCAGCCCAATCTGAATCTGTGAATCCGTGTAGATCTAGATCAACTCTCTCATATTTGAGACCAAAATTTAGAGTACCTTATAGATATCTCATAATGTGTTTTACTGCTATCAGGTGTATCTCCCTTGGCTCACACATAAACTGACTCAAAGCATTAACTACATAGTAGATATTTGGTCTTGTATTTACCAGATACATCAGAGACCCAATCATTTGCTTGTAGTGAGTAGGATCAGTGGGTTGTGACCCTGCTGCTGCTTCCTTAAGTTTAAGATGATTTGTTTCCATTCGAGAGGTCATGGGTCTGCAGTTTATCATTCCAAATCTCTTCAAAATGTCCAAGGTATACTTTCCTTGGTTTAGTATAATGCTATTAGAATTTTCCCATACTTCCAAGCCTAGGAAGTAATGAAGGAGTCCCAAGTCCTTCATGTCAAATTCTTTAGAAAGATCTTTCTTCCATTGATCTATAAGGTGATCTTCTCCTGTGATTAATAAATCATCAATATATAATCTCAATATTAGCATATCACCTTTGTTTTGCTTATAGTAGAGATTAGGGTCTACATCATTCTTAGAGAAGCCTACTTTTGAGAGATAAGTATCAATTCTTTCATACCAGGCCCTGGGAGCCTGTTTAAGCCCATAGAGGGCTTTCTTGAGTCTACACACATGAGACTCTGCATCATGAATCTCAAACCCTTCAGGTTGCTCTAGGTATACTTCTTCTGAGATCTCACCATTAAGGAATGTTGTCTTAACATCCATCTGATGAATTCTCCATCCCTTTGTTGTTGCAATACCTAAGACGGCTCTTACTGAGGTGCATTTGGCTACAGGTGCAAATGTTTCTTCATAATCAATTCCTTCCTTTTGAGAGAACCCTCTAGCTACAAATCTGGCCTTGTGTTTTTCAATACTGCCATCTGCAGCATGTTTGATCTTAAAAAGTCATTTGGAAGAAACAACAAATTTTCTACTTGGCCTTGACACAATTTCCCAAACATCATTCTTCATTATGGACTGACATTCCTCAGACATGGCATCCTTCCATATTTGATGTTTAAGTGCATCTGGTACACTGTTAGGTTCAACTTTTGAAAGATCATTTATAAGGGCAACATAGCTAATGAATTTGTTAGGCCTTTTGCTTTCTCTGAAGGTTCCTGAAGGAGCAGCATATTTTTGAGCTTCTTCTACAGTTTTGGTGGCCCATAGTGGTCTTTTCTTGAAATTTTCTCTAGGTGGGTTTTGAGTTTCACCTTCATTTTCCTCAAGACTCTCCCTCTGAAGCTCAGAAGCAGAGTCTTCATCTATGCTAGGGGTAGGGATATAGGCTTCAAGTTCTATTGAGCTTTGGGCTCTTTTGAAGCCTAAGTCTTCTTCAAAGATTACATACCTAATTAGTTCAATATTCCTCTGACCAAGTATATAGATTTTGTAGGCCTTGGAGGTTTCACTATATCCTACAAGTATTCCCCTTTTTCCAGAAGGCTCTAATTTTAATCTTTTCTCCTTAGGTACATGAATATAGACAGGGCACCCAAATATCCTAAGGTGGTTGATATCTGGCTTTGTTTTAGTAAAGACTTCCTCAGGGGTTTTATCTTCAACATGGGAGTGAGGACATCTGTTTTGTATATATACAGTAGTGCTGGTTGCTTCTGCTCAAAGATTGGTATTTAGATTCTGATCAAGAATCATGACTTTGGCAGCTTCTACAATTGTCCTATTTTTCCTCTCAGCTACCCCATTTTGTTGAGGATTATAACGTATAGTAAGCTCCCTCTTAATCCCAGCATTTTAACAAAAATCTTTAAACAAATCTGAGGTGTATTCCCCCCCATTGTCAGTTCTTAAGGTTTTAATTTTATTTCCTGAGTAGTTTTCTGTTAGTGATTTAAATTCCTTAAACCTATTAAGGATCTCTTCTGATTCTTTACATTTAATAAAGTAGATCCAAGTTTTCCTAGAGTAGTCATCAACAAATATTACATAATACAAAAATCCCCCTAAAGAAGGTACGAACATAGGTCCACATACATCAGAATGAACTAACTCTAAAACTTTGCTTGTTTTCCTAGTACTATATTGAAAAACACCCTTAGTTTTTTAACCTAGGGCACATCCCTTGCATGCCCCTGAATGATATTGCTTTAACTTAGGTAGACCTGTGACAAGGTTTCCCATTGATGATAAAGCTCTAAAATTCAAGTGACCTAGTCTTCTATGCCAAACTTCATTAGCATCTGTAGCTTCATGGATTAGGGCTAGGTTGGGCTCTGTGCATAGCTCATATAAGTAGCCTTATCTTTGACCAATGGTTTTAGCTTTCTTGATAGATCAATTCCTTGGCCAGGCCAACACTCTGTTGTCTATGAAAGTCACTCTGTAGCCATTATCCTCTAGTGCTGATATAGAGACTAGATTTCTCTTGATGCCTGGGACATATAGTACTCCTTTAAGTTGCAATGATATGCCTGACTTCAGTTTGATGGTGCAGGTTCCAACTCCTCTGACTGGATGTGTGGAGTCATCTCCGATAGTCACTTCCTCATCATTCTCCTCTATCATGGAGTCTAGCACTTCTCTAAACCCTGTAATGTGTCTGGATGAGCCATTGTCGATCACCCAGGAGTTAACCTTGTTTGATGCTTGGTTTGTAAGTGCTGAGTAGAGTACATACTTCTCGGAGTCGTCTTCCTTTTTAGATTTTCCTGCTTTGGCAAATGTGGCTTGTTGTTTGGTTCTTTCCAAACATTTTGCAACATAGTGTCCAAATTTGTCACACTTGTAACATTGAATATGTGAAAGATCCTTCTTGAAGATGTTCTTGCCATAACGTCCTTTCCTCTTCCTAAATTGTTTCTGCTTGCTTTTCTTATTGGAGTTTGTATTTAGAACTTGAAGATCTTCATCTATGTTCTTTTGTTTGATTCCTTTCTTATTTAACCTTGACTCTTCTTGGAGCCAGTGTGCCTTTAGCCTTTCAAACTTTGGAAATTTAGCCCTTGCACTGATGCCTTGGAGGAATGTTTCCCATATACTAGGCAACCCATCTAGAGCAATGAGTGTTAATTCTTTGCTTTGGATCTCATATCAAAGGGTCGCTAGCTCATCCCTTAGGGCTGATATCCGCATGAAGTAAGCATTGACCAACTCCCCTTTGATCAAAGCTATATGATTTATTTCTCTCTTTAAAGCCAAGGTTCTACTTGCATTGGATATCTCAAATGCATCTTCAAGTGCTTTGAACATGTTGTAGGTTGTTTCATGTTTCCTTATGATGGGCATAATATTATTCCTCACCCTATCAACTATGATTTTGATGGCCTTTTCGTTTCCCTCTATCCAAGTTGTTTTTGTCAGGTTCAGTCTTAGGTTCTGTAGTTTCAGTTTTTACAAATGATTCAACTTTATTTTCTCTTAGAATCATCTTAATTCTGAACTTCCATGCTAAGAAGTCATTGCCTCCTCTGAGTCTATCTTCGAATCTGATAGTGCTAGCCATTTGGAGAAATGTGATGTTGAATATATGCTTGTCTTGAATTTTACACAAAATTGAATACTCTCAGGTTCAATTTTAACTTGGCTCTGATACCATGTAAATGTATGTCAATTTACAATTCAAGGTGCAAGTTATATTCAAGGTTATTTTTTCTTTCAAGTATATATTATTTCTCAATATAATGAATCTGATTTTGTTTATTGCAGGTGGAGAGAGAGCATTTATATTTTCTCTGTGTTCTCCACAACATATCATCGGGTATATATATCATGGAGGGAACCGATCAAGTGGTACCTTGATCGATCATGTCCCTTGGACATGACCGACCAAGATACCCCTTGGTCGTGTCCCTCCTTAACCGATTGCTTAATCGATGTCATCACATATACAAAAGAGCCGAAGTCACTTCGGTTATTAATATAATTAATCCAATGATAATCGGTGGCAATATCAATCGGTGGCAATATCAATCGGTGTTAATATTAATCGGTGGTTACTATTAATCGGTTTAAACCCGATAACATAAGTTAGTTGGTTTATCAATTTATCCCAATAACATTAGTTAGTCGGTGAAATGCATTAAGCCCGATGGTTATAAACTCGGTGGCTATTAAAGTGATAACCCGATAGTGAATCGGGAGGGTTAGAATAAGGCCCGATCATTATCGGTTTATCAATCTAATAGTTTGCACTCGATCAGTTTGGATGAGTAACGTAATTGATTGTAACAGAATAAGGAGAGCAATTATAGATAAAGGAATAATCATTTGAGATCTGGATTTATCTATCGATGAGATAGATGATTGAATGGGAGACTTCATTTATCTCCCATTCAATCATTTATCTTACCAAAGCTATTAAGTATCAACACATGCCAATCTAGAAAATCTGATCTGTGTGCAGCTGCATAACTCCCAGCAAGACTTCAGCAGCACTCCGTAACTTAGATTATTTTGCATTTTCCAACTTCCAAGAGGCTTTTCATTGTATCTGCACATTGCTCATAATACATATTGCTTTGTGCTACTACACAAGCATCAATAGTCATTCACATAACCATGCAAGCACTTGTGCTTCTTTGTGCAGCATCGCACAAGTATCAACAGCCCTTCACACAACCACAGAGCCACTTGCACAGCTTTAAGAAGCACTTTGCACACTTTGCACCACACACAGTGGCCATTTGTACAGTCTTCAGGTATGTGTTGTGAGGAATTCACACATCACCCCATTGCAAATGGGGACCCCACTTTTCACTTCCTAGGTTGTGTTTGAGTCTTTCCTATTAATCTTTGCATTGAAGGGATAGAGTTTCTCAAGTAGCTAGAGGGTCATCAAGTCAGGTTGGTCTCCTTAGGGTGGAGTGAAGACAGTCGGTTGTGAGCATGAAGGTAGATCTAGGACTGCTTTGGATCATGCCCAGGTTTCTTGTGTTATCTGATCATATTTCTAGTTGCAAGGGCAAGCCTTGGTTGTTTGAATGGTGTCCTCCTTGAATTTCATTTACGACTTGTACCTTGCAGAAAAATTAAAGCAAACTTGCCTTAGACCCCGTCTTGTACCTTACTCAAGATTTACAACAAATTTTCAAGAATATGTCCTTGGAGAGGTCCAGGAGCGAAATTTTTATGAAGACATGTACCTTCCAAAGGTCCCAGAGCGAATTTCCTCCATAGGTGTTCTTAAGGGTTGAATTGATGATGCTTTCGTGCGGAGAAATTGAAAAACTGAAGGCTCAAATCAATGAGGTAGAAGACAGAGGAAGAAATTGAACTAAGGGTCAACTTAAAGCTATGTCCTTGGAGAGGTCCTAGAGCAAATTCCACCTACAAGTCTTGTCCTTCCTAAGGGTCCAGAGCGAGTCCTTATCCAAATGATGTACCTTGCAAAGGACATAGAGCGAATTTCTCCAAGTGAAGATCATTTCTTGCCCATCCATTTTTGTAAGACACTCTATATATACCTCCTTGTCTCTCATTTGTAAGAGAGTTTTTTAAGAATTGTTGGTACATGTTGCAGCTATTTGAATCTAAATCACTGTTCAATTGTTGGTGATTTGCTCTTCAAATGTTGTCTTTGCATTCATGGTTCTCAATTCCTCCAAGTTAGATTAGAATTTTAGATTAGAATTTGTTTTCATGTTTATTAGATTGAGTGAAAGATTTGTTGAATATATTTGTGTGGAATCGTTAATCCATACCACTAGCCTCTTGTCGCTGGTAAGTGTGCCTTGTGTGGTCGACTGGAAATTTGAGTAAGCTTAACTTCAATTATTACGCGTCCTTTGACAAGCATCAACTTGGATGGTGTCAACGTTTGATGGTGATAGTCTGAAAATCCTTGAGTATACCTTAGACAATTGCACTAAGCTTGTGTCAATACTTGTTTGTGAGACATTGCCTAGTTTGATTCCACTAAACTTGTTCATCATTTCCTACATTCCTAGGCCTAGAATAGATTTTCTGAACCCTATTCCTTCTACCCCTTTTTTAGTAAGAATTAATTCCAGAACTACATTGCTAAATCCTAAGTTGTCAGCATACCTATTCCACATATTTCATGATCAAAGAAGATAATCCTAACATTTGTGTAAGTCCCCAAGTGAACACAGCAATTTACATCGACCATTGAGTTACCCACTTGTCAAGACCTGACATGTAGAAATGTTGGAATCATTTTAGTTGATCCTACCCTTAGCATCTGAGGTGATTTTGTTCAAGAGAGGGAAAATTACTTTGGGATTTTATTCTGAAATGTTATGTGCATAAAACACACATGAACAGGACCTGAAGTAAGCTTCCATGAATTGGCACAATTAAAGCAACATGGATCTCTTGAAGCATATGTTGCTGATTTTCAACAATTATCAGTCATGGTTCCTAATATTAGTGAAAGGAGATTGGTAGTGTTGTTTATTGAAAGATTAATGGAACCATTAAAAGGCTGGATGAAAGCCTTTGATCCTCCATCACTACAAGAGGCAATGATGAAGGCACGAAGTATGGAGTTTGCAGCACCTACCAGCAAATTCTCATCTAAAGGGTCATCTTCCTATCATGGAAACAAGAAATTTCCCAAGAAGGAAGACAAGACAAAAGGGAAATCAACTTTTCCATTAGATTGTGAGACACTCAATGAGTTAAGGAAGAAAAAATTGTGCTTCTATTGCAAAGGGCCTTGTGATGCCAATCATGATTGTCCTATGAGACCAAAGGGGAAATCTAACCATGCAATGTGGGCACTTTATCAAGATTCAGAATCAGATCAGGATACAGAAAATGGTGATTCCGAATCAGAAAAATCTGGGCATGATGAGGAAATAGAGGAGGAAGTGAAGCTTAAGGAGGCACGTGGTTTACACTAGCATTCAATGAGAAGATTCTTTCACAATGCATGGAGTTCTTGTTGGCCAAAAAATCATCACTCTACTTGATACAGGTGCAACACATAATTTTATTGATGCTAGACTTATTGAGAAACTCGGCATACGCACTGAGGATTTTCAAGGAATTCGGGTGAAGGTTGCTGATGGTTACACTTTCAAGTGTGAAAATGATTTCAAATCTGCACATGCGCTTGAATAACTATGAGTTTAAGGCAGATTTTTATGTGGTGAACATGGGCAACACAGATATGGTTTTGGGAATGACATGGTTACATGACATAGGAATATTCACGCTCAACCTTCGTGACATGGAAATGAGATTCGAGATGGATGGGAAAACTCATGTGTTAAAGGCACTCAGAGACACTAGTTGCAGGCCTATCTCTTTCAGAAGGATGGAACGTCTTATGGGACATGACATGGTGGAGTGGGCAGCAGGATGTGTTTTGATACCAATACAAGTATACCAGCAAAAACCTACTTATCCTCCCGACATAAAAGAGTTGAGGATCAAGCATAATAAGGTCTTCAGCGAGGATCCACCTGGTAGACCTCTAGATAGAGGGATAGAGCACATCATTGAGTTGAAGGAGGGAGCCAAGCCCATGATGGTCACTCTCTACAGGCACCCTAAGCGGCTGAAGGATGAGATAGAAAAAACTATTAAGGAGCTGCTAGCTATGGGACATATCCAACCTAGTAAGTCACCATTTGCTTCATCTGTGGTTTTGGTCAAAAAAAAAGGATGGTACTTTGCGGATGTGCATTGATTACAGGTTGCTGAATAAGAATATCAAAAACAAGTATCTCCACCCGAATTCCATGAAAATCCTTAGTGCGTATGCCGAGTTTCTCAATAAGTCTAAATGGTGCCCAGTATTTCTCCAAAATTGACTTGAGGTCAGGGTATCATCATATTCGTGTTAGGGAGCAGGATATTGAGAAGACAGCCCTCCGCTGTCATTGTGGGCATTTTGAGTTTGTGGTTATGCCCTTTGAGCTAACCAATGCACCTTCTACATTTCAGTCCATGATGAACAGGGTATTCCATTTGTAGTTGAGAAAATTTGTGTTGGTCTTCTTTGCTAACATCTTAGTGTACAATAAGACTTGGGAGGAACACATTGCACACCTTGGTACAGTTTTTGGGATTCTTAGCAAGTAATCTTTGTATGCCAAAGAATCCAAGTGTGACTTGGGTATGACAGAATTTGTTGTACTTAGGCCACATCATCAACGCAAATGGAGTGCATATGGATCCTTATAAGGTCAAAGCAATTGTAGAGTAGCCTACACCTATGAATCTTACACAACTTAGAGGGTTTTTGGGCTTATGCGGTTTCCACCGCAGATTTGTTAATGCATATTCGAGGCATGCAGCTCCCCTTACAGATTTGACTGACATGTCCCCATTTTCGTGAGCATCAGAATTTGAGGGATTAGCCTATTATTTTGACTCTTGTAGGGTAACATGTTTGGATAGAGAGTCTCAGTGGCAGTTCCACTTCTTCAGTTCGGTCTTGGGTTTAGTTCCAAGGCCTTTGCAATCAGTGTGTGGACTTAGTTGAGGGACTTAATATTTATAGTAAGTCAATCTGGCAGTAGCGTTATCTTTAGTCAAGGCACCTGGACACATGGGGGTTATTCAGTTTTGAGTCCAGCTTCAGATGGCACGTCAAAAGACCGATATTATTTTGATATTATATTAGTGGTTAAGTTATTAAATTAACTTATATGGATATTATAAAGTCATAAACTGACTATTAAAATTAAAAGCCACTTAAATATTATAAAGTGATTTTTATTAAATCACTCAAGTGAATTTGGACGCCCAAAAGCAAATTAAACTATGGAGAGTAATTTAAATGACTTTGGCTGTACTTTCTTGGGAAGCATGCCAATTGGAGTTATTATAAAGTTATATTAATAACTTTATTAAAAAGTGGGCCACTTAAATAATATAAAGTGAATATCAAAAGGGTATGTCCAAGTGGGGAATTAATTCAAATGTTGCATAAAGTATATTAAATACATTTTGAATGTACTTAACTCCCTTCTAGAGGAAATCACACTTTTTGGAGAATTACGCCCTTTTGGTTTTATAAAGCCAAAGCAAGCAATTCAACCTCTATAATTCATTATTGATTATTTGACATTGCTTGTTATTTTGCTCTGTGGAATTCTTTGACAAAGGTTTCAAAGGTTTGGCCATTGGAGAACGAAAATTCTTCGTGTATCTGAAATTGTGAGGCTGTGGAAGATCAGCTAAATTATTGTAATTGTGAAGGCTTCATTTAAGAGTCTTATTGCACTTCAAAAAAGATTCTTTTATCCAGATATTGCAGATTTTTCAATAAGGAAAGGGCAAATCAGGTTAGACGCCCCTCTTAGCAGCATACTTCATTTCAATAAGCAGTTGTACAATTTCCGGTTGTTGGCCGTACAATTCAGGCTTGGCACGCGAGGTCCAGGAAAGGGACGTTTTGTCCTGGAGGGCTAAAACGCCTTCCTTCTTGCATTTTGGTTGCTCAATTTCCAACGCCTAGCACATACAGGGTATTCCATCACTTTTTTGGCTTTAAGAAATTATTTCCTAGACTTGTACACCTATTTTGGTTAGTTTCCCAGTTTTGGCTAGCAAACTCCAAAATTCTTTATTTAAAATAAGTTGAGGACCTACGGGTATGTTTTATGTATTAGTTTCATTTGCAGCAGTTATCTAATTCATAATATAGATTCAATTGCCCTATATTTGGTATCTATTCAATTTTATGAGCAATTCTTGCCTAGTGCACTAGTTATTTTTTATTCAAAATTGCCCAAAACCCTTGAAAAAATCCAAAAAACAAATCAGCAATAGTATTTCAGGACAGTTAGAACCAACAGGGTTCTTACATTGACCAAGAAGGGAGCTTTTGTATGGACTCCTGAGGCACAGGAATGCTTTGAGATTTTCAAACGTCTCATGACTACTTGCTTTGTACTTGCATTGCCAAAATTCACGAAACCCTTTGAGCTGCAGTGTGATGCTTCAGGTGAGACAATTGGAGCTATGCTTACTATGCAGGACACACATCCAATTGCATTTGAGAGCAGGAAGCTGAGAGGTCCAGAGAGGAGCTATAGTATATATGATAAGGAAATGTTGGTCGTCATGCATGCATTGGCCAAATTCAGGCGGTATCTCGTGGGCAGAAAAATACATAGTAAAAAGTAAAAACAAACCATAACAGCTTGAGACATTTCCTTGGGCAGCGAGATCTCAAAGATCGTCAGCAGAAATGGGTGAGCAAGTTGCAATCATATGTCTTTGACATTTCCATTGTCAAAGGAACATAGAATGTAGTTGTCGATGCTTTATCTTGCCGTCCACATTTGAGCTCCATGGCAGAGGTTTTAGAGGATTGGAAGAATTTGATTGTGGCAAAATATGCCAAGGACTCTTGGTCTTCAGGCATCATTGGGGGGTTGATACATGATGATAGATATTCCCTTGTGAATGATCACAATACACCTATGGCAGGACATACCGGCTACTTCAAGACATATCGACAAATACGGGAGAGGTTCACTTGGAAGGGGCTAAAATCAGATGTTCTTTGATATGTTAGAGAGTGTCATGTTTGCGAGCAAAATAAACATGACAACACATACCCTGCAGGTTTGCTTCAGCCACTCCCGACTCCTGATAGGAAGTGAAAATGTATTTCTATGGACTTCATTACAGGGTTGCCAAAAGCACGGGGTAAGCTTTGCATTTAAGTGGTGGTTGATCGTTTGACGAAGTGTTGTGAGGTATTCACACATCCCCCCATTGCAAATAGGGACGCCCACTTTTTTCCTGCTTTCCAGCATAGTGTTGAGTCCTTAGCTATTAGCCTTTGCATTAGAGGGGTGTAGGTGCTCAAAAAAGTTAGGAGTCAAAAGGATGGCCTTGTGTAAGGTGTAAAATGAGTGAGTCCAAACCTTCACTTCATATGCATACCCTTGGAAGCGTAATTCATGACCATCACCTTTGGAGCAAATCCCCCTTAAAGCCTTCTTTGAATGTGAATTAGAGCATTTGAATGAAAGTAGTGAGAATGGTTTTGATTTGAGATCACCTCATTTTTTAGAGCAAAGTTTCCTTCATGTGCTCCATGATAGGAGCGAATTTTGCATTTTAAGTCCTCAGGAAGTAAATTTGACATGTTTTTTTGTAGATAAAGACTTGAGAAACCTAAGGATTGGGCTGATTAAACAATGAAGTGATTAGAGGAAAGCTTGTTTTAGTTTGAAATTCACTTCATCTTCAAACCTAGGAGAAGCGTCTTCATGTCTTAAAGAAGTGGAGCGGAAGTTTTTACTTCATGAACTCAACCACATGAGCGAACTTCATGTTCTCAAGGAGATGAGAGAACTTCATGAGTTGAGGGAGATGAGCGAACTTCACGAGTTGAGGGAGATGAGCAAACTTCATGAGTTGAGGGAGATGAGCAAACTTCGTGACTTGAAGGAGATGAGTGAACTTCAAGGATCAAGCCATATGAGCGAACTTCATGTTTTGGCATACATGAGCGAATTACATGTTGAACTTCATGAACTCTACTAGATAAGTGAACTTCAAGGATCAATACACATAAGCGAACTTCATGAATTGCAGGACATGAGCGGACATCTTCATGTTGAAAGTTGAGGAATGAAGGAAATTTGAGAGCAATTTACTTCATGTTCAAACACTCAAGAGTGAACTTCATGTTCGAAAGAACATGAGCAAACTTCATGTTTAAGGGTATATGAGCGAACTTGATAAACTCACCTACATGAGCGAACTTCATGATTGGAGAGAGCTGAGCGAATTTTCCTTAAGAGCTTTGTTTGAGTGTATGTATAAGTGTAAGGATTAAATCAATGAAACAACAAAAAGATTGAAGAGAAGTTCATTTGAAATTCATTTCATCTCCAAGACCTCAAGAACTTCATGTTGAACTTCACAAAATGGAGGAGATGAGCGAGCTTTACGAATTGAGCTACATCAGCGGACTTTAGGAATCTGCTCATATGATCTCTTAACTTAATCTGATGATATCCTGACGTCAAATCAATTTTAGAAAAATAGACAGCACCATGTAATTCATCTACCAACTCATCAATACGAGGAATGGGATACCTATTTTTGATTGTCTTCTTGTTAAGAGCCCGGTAATCAATAGACATACAAAGAGTTCCATCCTTCTTTTTGACCAGTACTACTGATGATGCAAAAGAATAGAACTAGGCCTGATATGCCCCATATCCAACAATTCCTTAATTGCCTTTTCTATTTCATCCCTGAATGTTTTAGGATGTCTGTGAGGAGTTGTGATAACTAGTTTGGCACCTTCATCTAATTCAATGGTATGTTCAAATCCTCTAACAGATGAGACTCCTGGAGGAATATCACTGAAAGCCAAATGATGTGAATCTAATACTTTTAACAAATCATCTTGATAAGATTTAGATTCAAATCCTGATACCTTGTTAGAGATTAAACATTGTGCTGACCATGCCACATCTCCATGTCTAAATATAGCCTCCATTCTTTTAGCACTAACGATCTTGGGACCACCGTTAGACATTCCACGAAGTACTACTTTCTTATCATCAATTTTAAAAGAAAATTCCAATCTTTTAAAACTCTGAGTGTACTCATCTAATGTTTCCATCCATTCAATACCCAGAACAACATTAGTGTCAGCCAAACCAGTCACATAAAAATCATCAATAACAGTATAATTACCAAGAGTAATACTCAATTTAGGAACTTTATAAGTACTAGATAGATTAGTTCCACCTGCTACTCTAACATCAAAACCCTCATGTTTTTCAGTTTGCAAACCACGCTATTCCACAAGAGCTGCATCTATAAAATTATGAGTAGAACCACTATCAAGCATAACAACCACACGCTGCCCATTCAAAACTCCTCTAACTTTGAAAATATTATAATGTGGTGTTCCTGTCATAGATGCTATTACCCCTTCACCATGTTTTGTTGTCTCTGATTCAATGTTCTTTGATGCAGGTTCTATGTTAGGTTCAACATTCTCTTCATCATCGCTATCTGACATGACCTCAATGTAATGAATTTTCCCCTTTCCCAGACATCTATGTCCTGGCTGCCATGATTCTCTACAACTGAAACATAGGTTTTTTTCTTCTGAGTTCTTCCCCTTCTTCTTTATCTAACCTGTTATTAGGGAAATTTTCCTTGTTAAAGGGTGGTTTGTCTAGCTTAAATGGTGCTCCTTTATTAAAGGTTTTCCCTTTTGAAGAAGGTTCCAATTCCCTTGCTCTTTTAATAGATGTCTGTAATGTTGGAGGATTTAAGGATTTAACCCATCCTTTGAGTGAATCGGACAATCCATCTATGAATATAACAATTTTATGTCTCTCTGAAATTTCAATTACTAAAACTGCCAACTTTTCAAATTCAGAAATGTATTGCTCAACAGTTCCAGTTTGCTTAAGCTGAGTTAAATCTTCTAGATGAAGTTCAAGATCTTTAGAATCAAATCTGTCAGTAAGTTTCTCAGTGAATTCAACATATGTAATAATCTGATTATGACCCAAAGTTATTTGCCCATGGTGCCACCATTCATGTGTTACACCATCAAGATGTAATGCTGCATATTTAATTGCTTCATCTTCCAACATAGGATTTAATTGAATATAGGTGTCAAGTTTTTGCACCCATGCCCTGTCTGTGGTTTTCCTTGACCCATCAAAGTAAGGAATAGAAATCTTACCAATTTTCCTCTATAATGCACTGTTATTCTCTCATTGTCCTCTTGGCCTATGTTTCATTCTGACATCCAAGTATTCTCTAAATGTCATTGTTGATCTAAAATCATCCCCTGATAATAACCAATCATGGTGTATCTCATCCTATAATTCTCTAATTGTCGGTTCATTTTCTGGTTGCACATTCCTAGCAGTGAAGGCTAGCATAAAGGGTCTGGTTGTTCTTGTTCTTTCCGGCTGATTATTATTAACAGAATGCTCATCTCTACCCCCATTATGTACCCCAACATTTTGATGTTGATTATTATTTTGTGCCATAAATTGGGTCATTAAATTAGTCATTTTGTTGACATTGTCCTGCATATCTTGTTGACTTCCAATTAAAGTTGCTATGAGATCCCTATTGTTTTCAAGTTCCCCCATATTGTTTGTTGCAAAAATAATCTCTTCGTCAGTTTCAATATGGCTGTCCTCAATTTCAAACTGAATAGAAGAACTACTTTGTCCTAAAGGAAAGTTTTGATATCTGTTTTGTCGGGCCCTAGTATTCCAAAAATTATAATTGCCCTGGTGCATACTCAGTTGTGCATAGATTTATAATGAATTTTGAACTAAAAAAACACCCTACAGGCTAGCAGGATTCAAAAGCTCTGATACCACTGTAGAATTCCTTAACTGAATTTATTTGCAAGGAAAAGAAATATCACAGGTCAAGCAAAAGATTGCTAATAAAACATAAAGATATTGAATCTTTGAATTTTTGGAAATTTCATCACACCGTTCTGTTTTAATTTCATCCTTCCTCTTGCTTAATTCACAACAAATTTATACTTGTTCGATATAATAGGGGAATGATTATTGATCATTTCAAATAATGTTCCTAATTCTGCAAATGAAAGGAAATGAATATGCAGTTTGCAACTGGTAAAGATTTTAATAATTTGTGCACCTCAAGCGTTCACAGCCAAGTTGGCAATTTGGTGTTGACTCAAATTATTATACTGAAACGGCTCTTTCCGGAAACACCGTCACAAGTCAAGCAAAAGATTGCTAATAAAACATAAGATATTGAATCTTTGAATTTCCGGAAATTTCATCACACCGTTCTGTTTTAATTGCATCCTTCCTCTTGCTTCGATTCCACCATGGATATAATAGCAATAGGAAAATCCCAATATGCCAATTATTATTGACGAAAGGAATACTCTATATTTTTTATCGGAAACTACAGAGATGAATATCAACTCTCTTCCAGTTATTAAATCTAATGATATTTTCCACTACACCATTTCCAACAGTGCCTCCATTTAAAAATGAATTTAGAAAGGAATCCGTTCCTTCCCGAAGCTGTTTGCAAACCAACCCGAAACTTATTCCATTTCAAAAATAAACAATAGTTTATTGGCTTATTAATTAGTTTATATTAGTGAAGAAATACTAATATAAAATAATTCCCCTGAGAATAATTTATTTAATTATTAATTAATTTATATTAATGAAATGGATAATTAATATAAAATAATTAATATAATATTCTAGTTGAACTTAAACTAGAATTTATTAGGGGACATTACAGGTCAACTGGAATGATATGAGCTTAACTTCAAATTGTTATGCATCCATTGTTTATACATTAACTTGAATGGTGAGCAATGTTTGATGGTAATGATTTGAACATCTTTGACATGTCCTCAGAAGATAGCACTGAGCTTGTGTCAAATTGTTCAGTTTGATGGTGAGACCTCGCTCAGTAGGATTCCATCTAATCAATCATTCATCCATCTTCTTACATTCTAGGCCTTAGAATTGACTCTCTCTCAACCCTTCATCTTTTGCCATTTTTTCAATTCAAGCTAGTCTAGGACAAAAAGCATCATCATATTGCAACATCAAATGATCAAGTTCCACTTATTCAAGCGTTCAACAATTCAACGTAAGTCCCCTTGTGATACCAGCAATCACATCAACCAACTGTGCTTAACCACACGTCGTGACGGACATACCAGAAACTTGGAGTTGTCTTAAGTGATCCTTAAGCTAATCTTCAGTATTTGAGAAACTTTGTTCAAGAGAGGATAAGATACTTTTGGGTATTTTATTATGTGTCTGCATGTGCATAAAAAACACATCAACAAGAAGTATGCCCACTTCTTTCCGATCACTACTACATATTCAGCTACACAGGTAGCCGAGCTCTTTTTCCGTGAGATGTTCAGACTTCATGGGTTACCTCGAAGCATTGTTAGTGACAGAAACAATCAGTTTATGAGCCATTTTTGGCAGGAGCTTTCCAGACTTTGTGGGACTGAGTTCACTATGAGTACCAGCAATCACCCACAAACGGATGGAAAGACAAAGATCATTAATAAATGGGTGGAGGGATATCTCAAGAATTACATTGCAGGGCAATAGAAATCCTCTAAATCCGCAACTCTGACTCTAAATCCATTGAATTCCTCTGTTTGCAATCTGCACCTAGCCACAAATCCCTCACCAATAAAATTACACGATGCTCCAGTGTCAAGCAAAGCAATGCAACGTTGTCCATTGATTGTTCCTCTGAATCTGAAACTTGAAAGTAACCTTATCCTGCTCGTCAACAAATAAAGCCATAGGAGATAGATTCCCATCCAGCTCAAACCCTGCTTAAGCATTTCCATTCTGATTGTCCCCTGAAACAGCTCGCTGATCCGAATTTTCAAAACTAGGATCCTCATAATACACCCACATTGCAGGATTTGCTTAGCCCTTAGGCCTCAAAGGGCAATTCATGCTATCTGCTATAAGGCTCTTTGCACCAGAAATATAATTTCCTTCTCCTTAACTCCTCCCGTGTCTCCTCATCTATCATAGTTGCTGATTTCTTTTTCTTATCAGCAAGTTGTTGAGGACTCTCATTGCTGGTAGAAGGAATTTCTTTCTGCGAACTCTTGCTTTTTGGGGCTGCAAACTCCATACTCCGAGCCTTCTTCATTGCCTCTTGCAGTGTAGGTGGGTCAAAAGCTTTCAACCAACCTCTTAGTGGCTCCATTAAACATTTTCCATGAACAAGACAACCAATCTTCTTTCGCTAATGCTAGGAACCATAACTGATAATCTCTGAAAATCAGCAACATAAGCCTCAAGAGTTCCATGTTGCTTCAATCATGCCAACTCACGAAAACTGACTTCAGGATCTTTGACATCAAATCTTTCTATCAACCAGTTAGTGAATTCATCATAGGTGGTAATAAGATTATGACCAAGAGTGACCAATTCGTGGTACCACCACTCATGAGCAACACCCTCCAAATGTAGTGTAGCAAACCTTAAGGCATCCTCTTCAGGCATTGGTGATGCAGAGGCATCATGGGCACTTCCACACACTTGGAAACACTTCATGGTTTCTTCAAAACTCAAGGTTTCTTGCTTCACTCTACCTTCACTAGGCTTCACCAAGGTGCCCAAACAGATCTCTCAGCTTCACCAACCTATCTTAACACCTTCTAGGGTCCCAACATGCCTTATTCAACTTGTCTAAATAGACTTCACTCACCCTTTTGGCCGTTTCACTCACAATCCCTTATCGGGTAACTAACTAGGCCTATTCCTAGTAGCCCTACTCAGCGAGAAATTTGGCTTTTACTCAAAACTTTCCCAAACCACTTGCAAAACGATTTACTCTTCCAGATACCCTTTTGGAAGTTGTTCAACATATGTCAAAACCAGTTATGACTCTTTTGGATCAACACACTAGATCAGTACCCTGCAACTTTCCAACTAGGCCCAATTAGCCCACTTTTCCAAAGCAACTACCAACATATCAACTCCCTTCAATTCCAAACCTTGAAACAGTCTTAATACATGTATCCAAACATCATATTTTCCAAGTTTCATGAGGTGCCATGCCAATATACCCAACCAAACACTTAACCCTTGTTTTTAGGAACCCACACCTAGGGTTTTCACAAACTCACACTTCCAAACACTTTGAGACCCAACTGAAGGTTTTAACACCTTCTATCCAACCTGCATACGCATAATCCACCATAAATATTACCCTTATTAAATGAAATCCTTCAGACCTTCACATGGTACCAGTTACTCACTAAGTCAACTTGTGACTCTCCACCCCTTAGGTATCCTCCTTATGCATTTATGATCTCTCATGCATTCTCAAGGTTAGAAACACTTATTTTACAATGTCTAAGACCCATTCGACAAGCCACAATGATTACATAAAGTAGAATGGGTAAGATTCACAAAATGACTCTCAAAACCCCTCCTAAACTGTCAACTACAGCAGTATATAGAACAGTCAAAATAAATTGATCAAATTTGAATGAAAGACTTCAGAAACAGCACCAAATGAATGTATTAGCCCGACTCCATCTTGATATGCCTGTGATCAATCCATAATGAAGAAAGAAAGAGAAACCTCAGTCACAAATAAAAGCAGATTTAACAAGCTTTTGCAAGAAACCGTGAGATTTTATTATCAATTTGTCACTCTTACATTTCAATATGTGTCTCTCTCATGCTTTTGGCATTCAAACCAATGTTTAAATACATTTACTCTCATGATAGCCGACAACCAACTCTTAACCACCCATACAACCACCTTTTAGGCGTTACATCCCTAATTTGTTGTCAACTTGACACTTTTAGTTGTCAATTGACAGTTTTGATCTTTCTTGCTACATGACTCTAATTAATCATTCCATTACAAAAATAGGGTCATATGAGACCTTATGAAACACAAAATGCTTATTAAACTCCTATTCTACCCATTGAACCCCATTAAATTACTCATTTTGACATCATTTTGCCCACATGACAACTTTTGACAACTTATTATAAAATGACTCAATACATGAACAATGTGACTTCAAATGGCATTATTAGCCATGATTACAATATCAAATGGTCATTTTAACATCATACACTTAATATCTCATAAATCTTCATTATGGCCTCATGGTGGCGAATCTTGTCTTGGGTGCTCCTACACCAATTGGTCTGAATGACAAATAATTATCAAGTTTTTGTACCCATGACCTAGTTGTACACTTGTTACTCCCATCAAAATAAGGCAAGGTGATCTTACCAAGTGTTTGTTGATAATCATTCATTGGTGGAGAATAATGATCATTTCTTCCTCCTCTCCTATTCCTTTGATTCATAAATTGATCAAAGGTCCATTGATCTTTCAAATCCGGAGGTAAAGCATTGTATTCCAAGTAACCTTGCCTTGCTTCATCTCCAAAAGGAACAGCTGCAACAACATGTGGTTGTTCTTCCCTTGGTATAAAAGTGGGAAAGAGAGGCCCAGAGGCTGATCCTCTAGTGTTAGCAGCACGGTGTACAAACCTTTCCCCATCAATATTCCTATTATTTTCATTGTTCCCACCATGTTCAGCAGTGTGATGTTGTTGCTGATTATTATTTGTTTGTTGCTCCATCTTTGCCAATAAGTGTGACATCATGTCAAGCACGGTGTCAAATTTCCTCTCAATCCTTGCATCCCTATCCTCAGCCATAGTCTGAACTATTTTTCCTATATCCCTTTCTCTTAATACCTCTGAAAATGAGTCTATTTCAAGTACTTGTGGATTTTGATACAGCTGTCTTCTTAATTCCCTGTTGTAATACCTGACTTCTCTTGCACTCATAAATACAGGATGGCAATATGATAGCTCCGATACCACTATAATATCCCTTACTGATTATGGCCTTAGATGGTTCAAGGAATATTGTCTAACAGTTGTCCTACAACCCTTAGATTTGTTATTATTAAAAATCTGATTGCTTCCTAGTGGTTGCTTGTGGTTTGTTTCATGGATTTGAACATATAGATGCAAAGACTTCAATTACACCTAATGGCATTTTGTCAAACAATTGTTATGCATCTCATATGCTGTAAATTACATCAAACATATAACTCCAAATCTGAACACTTTATTGAATGCATTCTAAATACAAGCTACCAAGCCACTTTGGTTTACAAACATATGCATACCCATCAATATGTGACCACCTAAAGCCGCAACACTAAGAGACCAATTTGGCAATGTAATCAACTACAATTCGCAATATGAACCTGTTTATAATATCGCCCAATGTTGAAACTGAAGAAGCAAGCAATATCCAAATAATGGCATCCTCCTTGTGCCAAAATCGTGCCTTATCAAAATCGCCCCTGTTACTATATGTTTCAGATCTGAAATAAATCATTTGCAGCCTTCGCAACCCCTTTCTAGCTTCAAAAATTATCGCTGCCACCTTAAGAGTTGAACACTCCAAATGGGGAAAGAAATCAATGCCTCAAAGTGATGATATGTGCAAAATTGAAGGGGTCAGGCAGACTGGTCGAACTTGCTTCAGACCTGATTAATATTCATGAAAACACCCAAATCACGTCAAAAAAACTCCTAGGAACGTCGCCTTTCCTTCCCTAATTATATTGATGCAAGTGTGGGCCAAATGATGCCAAATCATGGCTTTCCCCAAATCTGATATAAGTCTGAAAAATTACTAAGATAAGAACTAAGTGAATGTAGTGCAATCAGCTCCAAAATGGCAAAATTGTTGAAGACACTTGATGCCAAAAATCTCTTCAATATGAACCCAAATAAACTGGCCCTTGGCCACCAATGAAGCTCAATTGAGATGACTGAAATATCATCTCCTCGATGCAACCCTTCAACAGATCTTTCACTCTCTCAGTTATGCTATCAATGGGAGTTTTTGTTCCCAATGACAAAGATCTGCAGAAACCCCTTTGTTCCACAAAACCCAATCAATATCAAAATCAATTTCCAAGCTGCCTTGAAGCTCAACTAGATCTCCCTTTATACTTTTTCAGTTCATCTCTAGAAACTACTAGAAATAATATTAAAATAATATTATTACACTTAAGTGACTTTATGATATAATATTTAATTAAGTCACTTTATTAAATTAATTAAATATAAAATCACCTTTTAATTTTAATTTATTTGATAACTTTATAGTTAATTAACTTAATACTATTAATTAAAATAATTAATTAAGCTATCCCTTAAGAAATATCAATAATTTGGACAACTTAAATAATTTAATTAATTAATTATTTTTCCTCCAAAAATGGGGATATTACATATGTACCATTTGGATTTGGATTTTACCATTTCTTGGCTTCTTTTGGTATCTATTTTTGAAATCATATTGTTAATTTGGTAATGCTTTATTTATTAAGAAACCAGTTCCAGCTTTCTATCCAAGTAAAATCTCTATTCTCCTCACATATAACAATTATCTTTCCCCTATTGCTCTTTGCTTGATCAACTTGTTTTTATCGGCTTGTTCCTCTGTTTAGTGACTATCGAAATCGATATGTAAACTATTTTAATGTTTTCCCATTTAAAATGTTAATCATGGTTGCATCGACTCTCATAAATCAAAAGGTACCTTGGTAATCCCATTCTCCTTCTAGCCTCATGTAGTCGTTTTAGCATCGTGTTGGCTCAGTCTATTATTTTTTTCTATTCATGCGCTTCTTAGTTTGGTCTGTAAGCTCCTTGGGTTGCCCGGTTGATTATCAATTTACTTTCCCGGTATTATGTTGTCTAACCTTTTTTCCTTTTTCCGGTGTTCATCTGTATCCTTATGTGTATCTATTGGGCATATATTCATTCCTTCCATTACCATTGTTGTTTCCTCTTATCACCCTGTAAACTTCAGTGGTTAATATTTCGTATTCCATAGTACTTATTGACATGTTCTTCAGAACAAATTTATTAGCAATCCTCTCCAATGTCGTTCCCTTCTATATCGTTATGCTTTCATTATTATTAGGTTGTTATGTTCTGTGTTTGGGGTTTCTCTTCTTCTGATCAAGTATTATCGGTATTTTACTCCTTGCACCGATGGGTATTAAATCAGTAGGTTGGCTTCATTAGCTTGTCTTTTTGTTTTGTTTTTTCTCTTATGGTTTGATTGTGGCGTCGACCCCCTCCTAGGTCCGGATCGGAGCACTGTATCTGCTTTACTGATTTTTTTCCCTAGACGACCGGCATGAAGAGCCAGCAGCAATCGATTTCTTTTCTTTTTATTGGTGTTCCTATTAACCGATTTCTAAATCGGTAGGTATTCCCTTAAATCCATCAAAGCGTATCCGTTACAACCCCTATCCATCGATTGTTATATAATAGATGAACATCCATGTTTCTTTTGTCGCTCCTTGGAAAGTATAGTGGGGTATCGACCATATGGTCTGAGCATTGTAAGAAGGACTCCTCCGTCAACACCTTTCTTTTTAGTTGATTATGTGAATTGGTTTTTATGTGTGTGCCTCTATACACACACACACACACACACACACATATATATACTTAAAGTTTGTAATGTGAATTAATCTATCTTTGAATGTAGTAATATAATCTCTTATTTATTTTATTTTATATATTCATATGTAAACTTTTTCTTCATGTATAAACATAAATATACAAATATATGTATATGTTTATAGATTTATGCTTGTTATAGAATGATTATTTATATACTCATAAGCATTTGCAAACCCCGGATTTAATAAATGAATTATAGTTCTCACAATATTATTATGGCAAATATTCGTTGTTTCGTGTGTTCTTGAAGTATCAAAGGATTATTGAAGATCAATTAATGTTTTTTTTTAATAGCTTTAAATTGAGTATTAGTGCAATTGTATAATTTGTAGTATCTTTTGTTTTTGGCTTTTATTACAATTGGGTTCACGGGAATGCTGGTAAATGTCTATCAGATTACAAACACTAAGGGAATGTTTGAGTTCCTTAATGTGTATGGTTACTCTTCGTCTTTTAGTGTAATGTAATTGGAATCTTGCTAGTTAATCATTCTTTGTTTTGCATTATGCCTCCTTCTTTGTTATCATGTTCTAGCAAGTGAGTCAACCTTGCTATGCTAGGGGGTCTTGACTCTTGGTGTTTTGGGTGTCGTAGACCTTGTGTTGTATTTGGATTCCTAGGTGCAAGTCAAAAGGGAGTGGCTTTCATTGGGGGTCGGGACCCAAAGTGGTCGTCGGAGTAACTCAATGAGGATTTTGTAATCAAGTGGTAATTTAAATAATGAACTTGAGTGGGTAGTTAGATCACATTAAAAAGATTAATTAATGCCTCTTTCTCTCGAATGCTTGTTTAGGTCTGAGGTAAGTAGAGAAGGCCTTGAATGGCTTCCACCAATCTTGTCCCTTTGAAAGGTTGGTGTAGCCCACTAGTGTTTGTATGTGGGTCGGGGGTCAGTAGAGGTCACCAAGGTAACCCAGGATGGGGGTCGGGACCTAGTGAAGACTCGCCAGGGTAACCCATGACAACCTAGTGATGACACTCTTCCCTACTGCATACCTAGTGGTCTCTTTTGGTTACTTTTCTTTTCTTGGTTTATTCGAGACCTCTGGAATTGTTTGGTTCACTTCTGAGTCTCTTGTGATAGTAGTCTTGTGAGCCTCGAGTGAGTCATGTGTATCCTCTTGTACTTCCTTCCGTCTCTTGGGTCTGGCTAATACCTCCTAGCACGGGGGGTGGACCCGATGGTACCACATGGTTGGGTGGAGTGCTATTCAAACCCATTGGGTTTTGTTCATCCTACATCATGTTCGTGATGGCTCGTGGGAAGATTGAAGACTTTCATTATGTACCAGATTTATGTATTCACTTCATTATTTGTACTCTTGGAGATTATATCCTCATAGATACATTTTAATGTAAATAATGATCATATGTATATTCTCATGCCAATGTAATATGTATCATGATCATTTGTATTTGATAGTGACAATATATTTATGAGGATTCTTAAGTTCTTGTTTGTATGGTTAATGTTTATCTTGAGTAACATCATTGTGGGGCCTTGAGGACTTTTACTAGTTAATATTTGTACATCTTTTCTTTATCTTGTAGTATCATGTTACTCCATGCATATGTATGGTACATTTTATTTAAAAAATAATAATAATAATCACTCTTTCATTGGTTTATTTGTTTAAGTCCTTTGGGCCTCATAGTGGGGGCATTACAGAATTAGTATGCATCCTCTGCCTAGTACAACAAATGGCTTGCTGTGAGAGATTCATCTTATTCAAACAAGTTTATAGGACAGTTTGAACATTCAGTAGAAAGTCCCTTGGACTTGGCATGGCATATAGTAGAGAAATGATGAAACAAATAAAGATTTGTAAAGTCCACCCAAAATGTTTAAATTTGTAAAATACCCAAGAAAGAATTGTGATGAGTGATTTTGCAATCACATACTCTAAATAGCACATTATAAAAATGGTGTTTACACCTGTTTACAATACATTTACAACAAAATCCATGTATTAAATGTCATTATTTCTTATAGTAAATTAATTAAGGTTAATTATTTGAGTAGTCAATCATGCAGATTTGTTGGAATGTCGATTACATTTCATAGCAAGGAGTAAGTTGCTTTTACTCTGCATTCACCATTGGAAGATGAATCCCATCTGATCAAATCAATAGAATTACTGAAGCTAATCATATAAATTTCCAGCCACTCCAAAAAATATTAGCAGAGAAAGGATATTCTTTAAAATGGAAATAGCACAGGAAAGGTCTATATGTTCATTTATAGGGAAGTGGTGATTGTCAATGGCATAGGCTCCTATTATGAATAATCATCTACTGTAATGCCTGTTTTATTAGTCTAAAACTCTGAAATCTCCCATGCTGTCAAGAACTAGATCTCAATTTCTTCCTTGATGTCCCAAAGTATTTGTGACTTTATTTGTTGTATACATTGAAAACAACATACACCCCTATGGAGCCCTAGCAAAACTGACCAAGTTTGGTTTGAATGTAAACAAGAGTTCCAAAGCAAATAGATCAAATTTTTTAATCAAAAAAAATATAAATAAAAATATATAGAGTGTCAAACCAACCTTACAAGTTGTTTTTCCTACCAAGTCAAAGTGCTTCTTCCAAACTATTGACGGTATTGGAATGACAGAGAATCCGAAGGAAACAAGAATGCCAATCCATAATCCATAACCAAATCCATTACTCCACCACCCCTATTTATAAAAAACCAAAATTTCCATCAAAATAAAATCATGGTAATACCTTTGTAGTAATAAATTATTAAATTTACACCTTTCACAAGTATGTATGTGATAAGAACTTCTATTGAAGAATTTTAGATGCATTTACTTTATAAATGTGGAAAAGACATAAGCAATAATGAATCAACTGGTAGTAATAATGTAAAAGAGATTTCACTTCATGAATGATGGAGAATAAGCATGAACTGGCTGCGGATAAGCCTAAATCATTGTGTTTAGACAAATGGCCAATGCCACAACAAACAGATGCTGAGACAGATAAAGAGCAACCAAATATTGAGTGTATAAACCAATGTTTAGTCATCCTAATTTGACCACCTTCAATCATTAATTCAACACATTAATTATTCCTAGCTAATTCACTATACCATCACCACATAGATTAATTAATTAATTACCCAATGACAGTAAATTCCATTAGCTAATTAATTTAATTAGCTAGTTCTTAATTATTTTATCATTATTATTAATTAATTTCATTTTAATCCACTAGAAGCACTTCTTAAATAGTTAATCACTTTATCATTATTTCTATGCACACTAATTAATTGATTCACAGGTCCCATAAATAAAATTCATGGACACATAATTAATTATCTCCTCAACATGCCATAATTAATTCATTTTCAAAAGTCAATCTCTTCCACTCATCAGCTCATGCAGGTTTTTAATTCCTTGACATAGGCTTGCACATTCCTAAATGGACTAAATCAAACAAATCAAATATCATGCAACTCGGTATTAAACCAAAACCACAAAAAGCAACTAAACTTCTAAATCAATCTCAACCATTCATCTCCTCATCCAAACACAGAAAATATGCAACTCAGTATTAAACCAAAATCACAAAAAGCAACTCAACTTCTAAATCAAGTAAATCAATCCTAACCATTCACCTCCTCATCCAAAACCAGAAAATCTACCTCTCCTTTCAAAAATCTGGATCATCTCTTAATCATCTTCCATCCATCTATGGGGATCTCTTAATCAATCAATTGCAAGTATATGTTGCACAGATCTTGCATGTTTAGAGTTTGATTTTGTTTATTGTGTTTTAAACTTGTATTATCATTGCTCTAAATTCATGCCTGGTGGGACATATTGATCTTGATCTAATCTTGGTTTCGCAATTTTTTTCATTTTGTTTTGATACATTTTACATGTAGGGTTTGTTGAATATTTTGTAGGGCACTTGTATTACAAGCCATTTTGGCACAAAATAGACCCTAACATTGCATCCAGAAGGACCAAAACCATATATATCCATATAAAATTTGTCCAATTTGGACAAAGTTGCAATGAGAAGGAAAAAAAAATCCCTACAGAGGTTATACAACCCCAATGCAAGCATGGGGTACAACTCTCTCTCTCTCTCTCTCTCTCTCTCTCTCTCTCTCCTTGTTTGGTCAATTTGAGGTTGCACATATACTAGAGTTTGATTCTAACATTTGATATTATTTTAGTTTCTTCTATTATTGCTTTAAATTCATGCTCACACTTTGGTTGGTTTTTCAAATTCATCTAATCATAGTTTCGGTGTTTTTTTTAAATTGATTTGACAAGTTTTGCATGTAGGCTTTGTTTAAATATTTTGAAGGTCACATATATTTCAAGGTACATTGACACAAATAGACCCTACCATTATGTCTGAAAGAGCCGAAAACATATAAAATTTGTTCAGTTTGAACAAAGTTGCAACCAAAGGAAAAATATCCCTACAGAGGTCATATGGCTCCTACATAGGTGTGCGGTACAAGTAAAACAAATTTAATATTTATTTTTATTCCACAAATATGTATATATGTATGTGTATGTATGTATGTATGTATGTATGTATGTATGTCTGTGTGTGTGTGTGTATGTATGTATGTGTATGTATGTATGTATGTATGTGTGTGTGTGTGTGTCTGTGTGTCTGTGTGTGTGTATGTGTGTATGTAAACACAAAAAAAAAAGTTAAAATCAAAATAAAAGTGCTTTAAATAAGCATGGGGGTGCAAGAGAAATGTACAAAAGGTACCCTGGACCTTGCACACTTAGGGAACGCACCACATCTCGCCACGTCCAAAAACCAACCAATACTAATATTTTTTGGGCCCCACTAGCAATAGCCTCCACCTCTACCCAACCCCTCCTCAATACTCTGCTCCAATAGTTAAGCCACCATCCCATGACCAACACGCCACCTAAGTGGTGTCATCTAATTGCCAACACCCTCCACGAATGGCATCGCCAACCAAACTGCCAAGGCCCTTCCCCACTTATCAATCCACTTTTTAGCCAAGGTGGTCATTCTCAAATGGCTATAACTCAACCATACAAAGATTTTTTTTTGAGGTTTTCTTTTAGAAAGTAAAAATTTATGCTCTTTGGGACAATATAACTAGTTTTTTCTCATAACTATTTTTTTCCAAAAATCAAATTTTTCCAGTGTTCCACGGGGACGCGTCCCCCCCCTTTTTGGGCGCGTCCCCCCGCCTGAAACGTTTCAGGGACGAGGACGCGACGTCCCCCGCCACCGCCACCCAAGCGCCGTCTAGACACGGAGACGTCTCCGCGTTTCCGCGTCTCCTAGGGAGACGTGGAGACGTCTCCTTGGGAGACGCCCAGGCGTCTCCCACGTTCCCACGTCAAAGCTAACGAAAAAAAGCAGTTTTTAAAAAACATGTGACTTTTGGGGGGGTTAAGGGGTAACCCTAATTGGACGTGGGCCAATAGAAAAATAACACCTAACGCCTTTAGAAAATAATAAAAGTATTTTTGGCCTCGTGGGGCGCTGCCCCTCGACCCCGCCCTGTATCGCGACAGGGAACGCGCAAGGGGCGCTGCCCCTTGACCCCAACTTGGGGACGCTTCCCCCAAACCCCCGTTGAAAAATATAGGGGGAAACCGCGCCGATAGAAGTAGGGAAAATTTAACCTCCGAGTCTGATTAGGCTCCATATAACAACACAATTAGCATTGAAGAAATCTTGGTATTTAGATTTAGTATTTCAAATTTCCTATATTCTCATTTGAAATGTAATTCTTATACTGTAATACTGTCATACATCTTTTCAAAACTAGTTTTTCAAGTACTATATGTATATGTATAACTATATCAGCACCACCCCCCCGCCGTCCCCAAACTTAGGCCTTTGGTCCCCCTGTCCCAGAAACGCATCCCCCCATCCCCAACGCCCGTGGAACACTGCATTTTTCTCAATTTTTATTGTGCAATTGCAATTTTTAGAGCTTCAAAACCTTAGAACTTTCGCAATTGAGTTCAAATTTGAATTCAATTTTTTTAGTATACACAATGGTGTATGTTATTTGTTCTTTTTCTAACATTTATGTTTTTGTCATTGGAAATGATCTTCTAACTTTGCAAGAAATTTATTTTTTTTACATAAATTTTTGTGTTTTGTGGTGATATAACTAGTGTTTTGTCAGAACTCATATTTTTTCTAGAAATTATGCTTTTTCCTCAACATTTGTTGTGCAATCACAATTTTGGAGCTTCAAAGCCTTATAAACTTTCACAAATGGATGTACATTTGAGTTCTTTTTTCTTTTTAAAGTTGGAAGACAGCATGACATCTTCAACATCCCTAGGTTGTCCCAAGGATTTCAAGTCATCCCCACCAATAATAGCAAAAAACAAATGCACACAACAAGAATCCCCAAAAAACCTAATCTCTGCGGCCCCTGACCTAAAGATGCACCCTTAACACCCAAAAATCCTAGTACATTTAAATTTTATAATCCACTCTTGGCACATTGCATTTTTATAGTTTAATTTTGCAAGCAAAAAGAGGAAAACTGAAAAGAGACGAAAGAATCCAATCCATCATTCACTGAATCACCCAAGTATGTCAAAATTTCTTTTGTTATGTATCACATTTGTAACCAGATTTTATTTTATTTTCATTTGTGTTTATTTACATTGTACAAATAGATTTAAACAGCAAATCCGATAACACATTGTGATTGTATTTAGTTAAATAATAATGTGTTCAACTTACTTTTATTTTTATTTTTTGTTTTGTGATTGAATAAGCTGTTGTTTATTTTTTTCCACTTAAAAACATCAAAAATCTTGCCGTATATTATGCTTCTATGTTTTAAATATGCCCTTATACTTTTGTGCTTGAAGACAGTACTGTTTTTTTACATTTTTATGCACTTAAAATGCATAAAAAGGTTGTTTCTCCCTGCATTTAAAATGAGTAAAAAGGATACTGGTTTCTTTTTGCACTTTCAGTGCATAAAAGATTGCTGTTTCTTTTCTTTTTTAAGCATTTCTAATGCCCTTAAAAGTTCAAAAAATATTATCTATGTCCTTGAAATGCCCTACAATGCATTGAAAAGTTTGTCGTCCTTTAATTTATGATATTGTTTTTTAAATTGCATTTTGTTTTAAGGTTAACATAAGTTACTTAAGTGACAATGAGGACCTCGATTTGAGCAATGAAAGTGGGGAAAACATTGGGGAAGAATGTGAGGCCAACCAAATCCTTTAGATAAGAAGGTCATTTGGAAGTTGCATTGCAATTTGATTGGCCTTCCACGATATTGCAGTGTTACTTGACACTTTGTGAAGCAACTAATTTAGGCAGGAATAACCATTGGAAATGTACCATTTTTCCACACAATTGGAAGGATGATATTAAAACTAAAAGGGTTAAAACTTAATGCACACTTCTTACATATACTCGTTAAAGGGATTAACCCATGTGGCAAGCCATCACTTGAAGAGAGGGATAAGAGAGGACTCAGATGATCATATTATACCTATGTTCCCTTAAACTGTAATCCAAAAAAATGACCCTCAAATTGTCATTCCCAAAATGCATCCCCTGCCATCCCCATTCAAGAAACAATGTGGAACATAGCACGGCAGCAAAAACCTTTTGGGGGAAAAATTGGCAAGCCAAAAATATAATATGTTTTGAAAAAATGATGAAAAAAGACAGATTTTAAAAAAATGTAGAAAAACAACAAAAACAACTTGTTGTTCAAATTTCAAGGCATTTCCATAGCATAGAGATATAGAGAGCAAATAAAATAGAGTTTAACCCATCAATTGTAGAAAATAGATATTGTTGTTTATATTCATATTGCTGATTCCACTGCATTGCACAAAACATATTTCATAGTGCATAAATAATAACTAGATGCTGACATTTGACAAAATTTGAATTGCAATATAGTTTGTACAAAATCAAACTATAAACTAAGTGCAAAGTTCCAAAAAATCTAACATGGCCGATAACCCTTGCTACTACAAACAGAGCTATGCTAGAGGACAGCAGGCCCTGATGATGAAGCTCCTAGGTCAAGGCCTCTCCTAAATCATTCAACCTCATTACTATCTGCGTTGGCGTCCAATATCTCAAAATCCTCAAGGTCAAGAAAGTCATCATCACCTGCAATACAATCAGACTCTGGATCAATCTCATCAAGGTCAATTGGTTTGACATCCTCAAATAGTACCCAATTTTCTCCACAAAGAAATTAGTCTTCGCCTTACAAGTGAAAAACATAACGTATACAATTATAGCTATGATTGCAAGTATATTAAAAATCTAACCATGAACTTTTTTTAGCTTCAAAAGAAGGTTGTGCTTGTAATGTCCCCAATTTAGAAGACCATGGATTTTGAATGATTACTGATTAGCCTATTATTCTGACCCTTATAGGCTGATGAGGATGGTTAGAGGGTCCTCTAAGGCTTGTATCATCCCCAGTGTTCAGTGATTAGCAGTTTTGGCTTTTGTTTGAGGTCTCCAGGACTCTGTATACATTACTTACTATTTATAGTAAGTCAGAGTTACATAGAGAGGGACCCTTTCTATTTTTAGTAAGGCAGTTGCACGTACAGAGGATAAAATGGTTGACTACCGAGTGCAAACGAAATTGAGAAATAATGTTTATTTGGGGAGTTATGATTATTTAATTATTAATAAAGTGAGTTGCATAGAGAGGGACCCTTTCTATTTTTAGTAAGGCAGTTGCACGTACAGAGGATAAAATGGTTGACTACCGAGTGCAGACGAAATTGAGAAATAATGTTTATTTGGGGAGTTATGATTATTTAATTATTAATGAAGTGAACACTTTATTAATAATTAACTATAATAAGGCATTTAATATTATACTATAAAGTTATTAATATTCCATAAAGAAGGGGTCAAGGTATGATTAAAAAGAGGCCAATTGATTATTTAAGTGAGGTACCTAGGCCAAGGGGGTGAAATTAAGTTATAATGCCAACATTAAAAAATGCTTAATGAGTTAAAACAGTGTTTTTTTAAAGAAATTCGACCCCCTCTTGGAGAGATAAATATACATTGAAGAAGCAAAAAACCTCATTCTTGAGCATTTGTTTTGATGAAATTGACTGAGAGAAGGAAGACAAGGGTTTCATTCTTCGAGCCATTGGAGAACAGTACATTCTTTAGTGTTGCAACCAATTGAATTGGTGAGATACCAACAAGTTTGGCACCCAGGGGGAGCTTCATTCAAAGGTTCCATTTGTGCAAGTTGGTGAGAAAATACAAAGATTATTCAAGGGTTCCAAGATTATATGTTTGCAAATCTGAAGATTGTGGAAGATTAAGAGTTAATCATTTGCAAATCAAAATTTATGTTGGGCTGCTACAGTGGCGTGAACAGTAAACGCTATAGTAAATCTATTTTGAATAGGAGAGCTGAAATTTGCTTCATGACAACTCTCATCAAACTTTCCAAACTTCAAAATAGAATTGTCTTTATGTTCTAAAACCGTCTTTTCACATCCCATGACGTGATTTTCCTCCTTCATCGGCACCTTGCAAAGGTGGCCTGAAACCTTTTGTCATGTATTCCTCATGGTATTCGATATCATCTTTTCTTTTTGTTCATCAGCTTTCTAGAACTGCATAAACCAAATTTGAGAGTCACCAGCTATGTCTGCTTCCTCCTCTTCTTGGAAGAGACCAGCAAGATCACTTTGTTCAAATTCAGAATCTTCCACTGTTGCATTTGTTGGTGGTGCCTCAAAAGAAAGCCCTTCTGGTGTTGAAGGAAGCTTGTCTTCATTTCTAGTTACATAACTAGGAGCATTATTTGGATATGGCCTCCTTGGAATGTCTTCATCATAAGAGGAAAAGAATACACCTTGAGTTATTTGCCTTTTAAGGGCAACCAGCTCATTCGCCAACCTCTGCACCGTGGGATCTGTTCTCTTAGTAGCCCATGATCCCAATGAAGAGATTTCTTTGGACCCATTTGATTCTATCTTTATCTTACCAGCACGGATAAGATCATCTTCAATATCAATTGCTAAGGCTTGCGCTATTGCAAGGTCTCTTGGAACATCTCTTCTCAACAAGAAACTCACCTCAGGCTCTTGAGCATTGATGAAGAAGCACTTCAAATTTGCAGCGGTAGGCTGAGCAACAACTAGAATCTATTACACAACTTATTGAATTTAGCCACAAACTCCCGCATGGGTTCATGTGACACTTTTTTCATTTGAGCCAACTGAGCTAACAATGCATGCACGTCTTCTATAGGCTTGAACCTCTCTTCAAACTTTTCTTTAAGCATGGCCCAAGATATAATCGAACCGGCAGAAAGGTTATAAAACCAATCAGCCGCAATACCTTGGAGAGTCTCCACAAATAGCCTTACAGATACATCTTCGTGTTCAACACCATGAACACCACATGCAATGTAGAAAGCAACAATGTGTTCGTCATCGTGTTGTTATCCATCTCCAAAGAACTTCGGAAAAAATTTCCTCGAACCATCAGGAAGAGCATGCAAAGGCGGACTCAGATTCAATGGACCAAAAGCATTCCCCCAGGGAACTTGAGCAGCCATCTTACATGTCCTTGGTGAAAGCTTGAGAAATTACACGAACAGAAATTACAATAAATAGGATACCGGTATACTTCAAACAAAAGCGTGAGGCTTTTGGATGTGTATCGTATCTCAGCAAAGTCACCAATGGTGACTCGGATGGGTCAATCTGCTATGTAATGATTCAACAAATTTATATCAGAGATTCTAAGATAGATTTAACAAAATATTTCAAATCTTTTGTCCAGCAAAAACCCAAGAAAAGTTTTTTTTTGAAAACAACAACACACTAGACTTCAAACAAAAGCGTGAGGCTTTTGAATGCGTTCGTGTCCCCAGTAGAGTCGCCAAAAACTGTTGGTTAAAAATTTTGTACACCTAGGGGATATCCAAAATTCTGGTTTCAGCCACAGTGTGTGAGTATGATACTCTCATAATTTAGGGAAGGCTCCCCCTATCTACAAATTAAACTAATCTAATATGGGTCAGACAACAATCTTTCTTCTTCTTTCAAGAAAAACTATACTCTTCTCTCTTCACAGAAAAACAATAGCAATTGGAAATAAATAACAGCAAATACAGAAATGAGAATTTTTGTAGAATTTTTGGAACATAAAGGGAAGCAAAGTTTCCATGAAGGCACAAAGACCTCCGTCACTTCCCCGAGACAGGAAAATAGAAAGAAAGTTCAAAGTCTTCAACTATCTATTCTCCTATCAACCTTTTTAGATGATTTTCTGCTAACTAAGCACAATATGTATCAGCTCAGAGTCTAACTACATGATGCACTACACCTTACATGCACAAGTCTTAAAAATAGAAGCAACACAAAGTCTACAAGCCATCTTCCCACCTGAGCTTTCCACACTAGCTACAAATATGATAAGCAGCTCAAAGTCTGCAAGACCAAATCTGAAAACCAAACATATAACTCTAAATACAATTAGCAGTTCAAAGTCTGCAAGATTGAATTTAAATCCCTCTTGAATAATAGAACAAAACTCACAATCAACTCCAGAAAATTTCGTCACATAACAACTTGAATTGGCACAAAGTCTCAACACAACTTGCTTCTTTTATTGAAAGCAATTTGATTTACATCTAAGCTCAAAGTCTTAGAGTGCACATACAATCTGGTAGAATTTTGTTGCATTGCCAAAAGATATCAATTACAATAGATCCCCTCAAGTATTTATAGGAGAGGAGCCTTGAGAAAAAGGTGGGAGGAACCTAACTAACTTGAGAAATTCTCTCAACCAACATGACTTATTCCAACTACAGTCCTAATCTACCTCAACTTGTAGTTGCCTTACATGTAATTACATTCTTACAAAAGTGCAAGTGCAAGTGACACTTGCAATTACAAATTTGACATTACATGAAATTTGTCAAAACAAAATTACAAATGCATAATTATGTGTCCGAAGACACGACTCTAACTACATCATCCTTTGTTTGTGATGATCTTCATGGTGCTTCAGGATGCTAGAACTTGAAGTATTCTGGATCGGTGAAGACATCTTGAACCGGAAACGGGAATTTGCATCCTTAATGATATTTGTGTCCTTGGCCAACGAACTTAAACCTTATCTTCTTGCTCAAGGTAGTACTATCTTTTCAGGACGGAAGTCTTTTGCAAGACTGAAGTAAGAAGCCTATCTCTGTCTTGAAAGCATTCTATAATTTGCATCCATGAATTGTTGTTGTATCTCTTCTTTGTATCATCCTCCAATCTTGAAATCTGCTTGCAAAATAAGGCCCATGCCTTTATTTACTGATTTGGTAGGCCATGTGTGCAAACAAGACTGACATGGGAAGGGATAAATTGATGCAAAAAAGGGCTCACAAGTGAATTTCGGGTTCTGGAAGCTGCATAACATGTGTGGAAAAACAAGAGCATTGACTTGTAATTGCGGAGAACAAACACGCAACTTCATATGTGTAATGGATAACTACAAGTTTGCACTTGTAATTGGACCTTTAAGACTCATTTTCAAGTGTTTTTGAGTGCATTTAGGACCGATTTCGGGTTTTGCATGGCTTACTGCAAGTCAAGACACAACTGCAATTGGATTTTAAAATTCCAACTGCAAGTAGACTTTAAGTGGGAAAAATGAACGAAGGTGAAATGAATGGATGAAATGGGGTTTTGACATGAGGGGAAAATGGAAAGAATGATACCAACCGGTAATGACAAACTTGGAAAATGGGAAAAACTCTTGTTTGCAATCAGATTTGTAAAACCTGTAATCAAATGAATGGGAAAAATCTGAAAGAGGGGAAAATCATGCAATTTGCATTCAAAGAACTTATCCATTTGAGAAGATCACTTAGAAACCTGAATCCTTGCTTGTTCAAAGGCCCTAGACCAAAACAAAGGAGCTAGGGAAGAACTGAAATGTTCCATAAATAGACATGCTGAAAACCCTTGGCAGCCAAAAACGGATTTTGATTCAACCTCCTCCTTCAAAAACGGCATCCAAAGAGGAAGAAAATCAGGTCAATACGCCCAACAAACCACGTATGAAAGTAAGGAAACCAAAAACGTCTCCTTTAATGTTGTAAATACGGATTGATAGGGTGCCAAAAACGTGGCAAAAAGGGCCACGACTTGCTGTTTCAAAACACCTAAGAAAGGGCAAAAACGTAGCAAGAAAATCACAAAAAATGGAAGCAAAAACTCCCACGCCTCTTCCCCTCAACACTTGGGACCATCAAATCCAGATTCAAAGCAAAAGAAATGGATTCAAATTCGAACTTCTTGGGAAAAACTCAGGTTGGGTTCTTGGAGAGAAGGAACAAGTTTAAAATGCTTGCAAAAGACATGTAATCGGGTTTTAAAAACCCTTTTACAAGTTTTAATTGTTTCACTTTTTCAACTCCTAAGGCAAATTCGAGTTTTAGGGAAGAAATGACAAAAAGAAAGAGCAAAACAACTTGTAATAGGGAAATAAAATCCCGATTACAAGTTTAAAAAAAAACACAACTTCAAAAAAATAAAAACTTAAAAACTTGTAATACGGAAATAAAATTCCCATTACAAGTAAAAATAAAACATAAAAGACTTAAAAAACTCAAAAAGACTTGTAATAGGGAAATAAAATCCCTATTACAACTAAAAGCAACACATAAAAAATTGTAATAGAGAAATAAAATCCCTATTACAACTAAAAATCACTTAAGTAGGAACTTTTAAAAGAAATTACAAGTTCTTATTAAACTTATAATTTTAAATTAACTTGCAATGTGTCCAAAAAGTTCCTACAATGACTTAAAAGACATAAAAAGCAAGGGGGAAGTAAAAAGTAAGTTACAAGTGACAAGTTTTAAATAAAGTGCACTTGTAATTGTTTTAAAATTTCCCTACAACACTAAAACAAGAGAATAAAACTTGCAATCAAAGGAAAATTTTCCACCTGGAAGAAAAAACCCGAAATTGAAGAAAAAAGATAGCAAACGAACTCGAAACGTGATGAAATTTGAAACATGAATTGAGGATGGACCGAAGATCAGTCCAGTTCACCAACAAGCAAAATTTTTGCCTCGGGAAGCATGCCTTAAGAGTAAAATCTTCAACTTGCGGTGATTGCTCTGAAACCCGAAATTGCACAAAAGGCTAGGAAAAAGAAGACCAAAACTCACCAAAATTTGGACAATGATGGCAAAGACACCCCCCAATGATTTGACACTAACAAAAGTGAGTTTTGCACCTCGTAAAACGTGCCTTGGAGACAAAAATGACACATTTTGAGCAAAAATTTTGTAAGGATTGTCACATTTTTGAAAATTCAAAAATGAGGACAACAGAAGGATTGCAGAGAAGTTTTTTTGAACAAATCTATATCAAAAAACCTTCTGAAACAAAATGGTTGTTACGATTGTCTATATTAATGCCCTAATTATCATAAGCACTAACATTTCTTTTATTGAACATGAAAATAAAGTCTCTATAAAATTTGACATGGTTAATGCAGTATTAATTTTTTTGTTTATTGAAGTTTGGCACCAAAATATCTTATTCGGCCAACCAAGCATGTAACAGTACTGTTCGAAATTTTCAACAAAAAAAATCATCCAAAATACTAAGTGAGGTGGTAAATTTTAAAGCAGCAATGCAATCATATTGGTCAATTAGACTGTATCAACTGTCTAATCACAGTTTGATTTATAACTTTATCTTACAACAATTGGGCTTGATATTAGTTTTTAGTTGACATATTGCCTAGATTTTGTCACCTCAGGCTTGCACATCAAACTGGAACCAAAAGAGTGTTACTGTTTGTAAAAGCGACCTCACATTTTGGCAAATGTTTGAACAAAAAAAACATTTCTAGCTAAGTGAATTCACATATTAAACATCTTGGAATCGATGTGATTTCTTAGATGAATGACAAACAAATTTTGCTGCACTTCCAAAATCAGAGAAAGAATAACAAGTGTTCATTTCAGTGAAGCAACAATCGGGAAAAAAACGCGATTGTACCCGATTAATCGGGAGTCGGCATTGGAGCCAATTTTTTCCCCCAAAAAATCAGAATTAATCGGTCAACGACTATTTCACGTTTTAATCGCCAAAAAAACACACGTTTAATCCAATAAAAATCGCACAAAGCCCGCAAAATAGAAAACTAAAGCAAAAACCCTAAAAAATCTACAAAATTTGCTATTTATGGCGGCGCGCGGCAATAGGTTATTCATTCAGCTTGTCGCAGAGGAGAAAGAAGTTGGGGTCAAAGAAATTAGTTAAAATTTGCAGTAAAACTCGTTAAAACTAAATAAAATTCGCAATACATTCGTACGGAAAAGAATAAAAGTTTTTATTAAAGGTTTTAGAAAACGGAATTTCTTAAACTCACGATAGCAAAAAAATCGTGGGTGAGCGGTGAGAGGAGTTTCTGTGAATCGAGCCTCACGTCGAATGTCAAATCCACAAGTTTTGCAATTTGCTCGGGAAGTTTTTGATTTATCTATAGATGTTTTTAGACTTTCATAAAGTTTAAAAAAATTTCAGACGTATATTTTATAGTTTAATAATCAATGTCCATTAAAAATAAATATTATTTTACTTATATTAATTTTTTTTTTTAAATGACCATTTAAAATATTTAAATTTAGTATTATTTTACTTATTTATTTGAAATATTAACATTTAATAATTAAACAAAATTAAATATTTCGATTAATTTTTTAAATTTACCAACTCAATATAATTATTTTAGACTTTAAGATTTATAAATTATAATTTTGTAAATATATTATGTATATTTAAAAAAAATTAAATTTATATAAGGCGAATTTAGCCACGAATTATTTTCAAATTTTTTCTCTATCCGAATTTTATTGTTGCTGAACATGAACTTGAATTTGAACCTTGCGACTTAGTATACGTATGTTTGTGTATGTCTGTGTATGTACGTTTGTTTGTGTTATACATGTGTATGTCTATATGTTTGTGCGTTATACGTATGTATGTTTGTATGTTTGTGTGTTATACGTATGTATGTTTGTATGTTTGTGTGTTATACTAGATACGTATAACACACAAACATACAGACATACACAACCATACACATACATACACACAACCAATAAACTACAAATTCTACTGCTAATGAAGTAAACAGAAATGTGTAATTTACACATACGTATCTGTAAGTTTAATACTCATCTGGTGGCTTAACTTTCTAGTATTAAACAATGAGCATCTAGAAGTTTAATACAATGAGTATCTATTTTCTACAATTCATGTGTTGAAGTGTCTATTTTATTTACCCATAATATCTCTATGCTATGGAAATGGCCTTAAATATATAAAAAAAAGGTAGCTTTTAATTGTTTTTCTGTAATTTTTTATGTTTTTTTTGTAAATCCTATTTTTTCCCGAGTTTATCCCGATTTTTTCAAAAAATCTTATACTTTTGTTTCGCCGATTAATGCTTCTTTGGTTCATCTGATAAAACTTGTGAGAAAGTTTGGTTGGATAGAATTATGGATGATTTGATGCCTTAACAGAAGCATCTGATACCAATTGTTAAGTTCAATCAAAGTAACGTGAAGACAAGAAAGAATCCAAATTTCTAATCTCCAAGAAACACTCAGAAATATCAGCATCATATCAAAGAACAGATAGATGAAACAAAAAAAGTTAATATATTGCTGCATGTAGGATGAGATTGCATACATTTGCCCCATGCATATTAACAAAGAATAAGTTCGAATTTTAGAAGTCTGTCATGAATAGAACATAAGTGGGATAATAAGAAAATATTACATGTATTACTTAGTTTTAATACATTTAATTCTCAATACAATAAAGTATCATCAGTGATTGAAAGTATTGTGTAACTTTATTAGGCATTGAAATTGGTTTTCAACACGATAGTAATCCAAAAGGCATGGACCATTTCTCAGCATGATCCAGTTTGGAGTTTTGCGGTGAAACCATGATTAAAATTGAAATTTTAAAGTTCGCCTTATGTGAATAGTAAAAAGTGAATAGTAACAGAGAAACGTAAGAGGAATAGTGAAAAGTGCTCCCATCCTAGTAACATAAGTTGTTTTTTAAAAGGGGGCCAAGTTCACAATGAGAAATTAGACCCTCAAGGATATTTTATGATTTTAAGGCCAAATAGTAACCCCAAAATAGATAAAAAGGCATTTTGCCTATCATTTGGATTCATTCTTACCTCTCCATTTTTCAGATCAGCAGCTTGCATGAGGGTTTCAGCAGCTTAGGGCTTCCAGTAACACCAACTTCTAGAAGATTTGGAAGACTTGGACGAAAACCCATCTCTCCGAGTATCAGTTTCCATCATAATACAACTTCAGTATGCATATGGCAGCCTTCTTTCAGGATTTATGAGCAGATCTATCAGTTTGAGGGCAGATTTTCTGCAATTGGTTGCAGGGCAGACCTTCTAGAGGTCATTACTATCTATTTTCAGCTCTATTTTAGTTAGCCGCTACATTTTGGGATGAAGGATTTCAAACCCTAGAGTGTATTCAGGGTTTAACCATTATTTGGAGCTAATTTCTATATTTTTATTGGCTGGAATTTTACATCAGACCTGTGAGCACATGTTAATGGTACGTTCATTGCTCTTTTAAGCTAAGAATGAAAGCTCTTCATTAACTTCCTTATGTGTTATACATTTTGTTATGTTAAATCAGCAATCTCTTTATGCAATATTGAAAAAACCTTGCTAAAACTTTAAAACCAATCAAAACAAAAACAAAAACCAGTCAAACCCCATCCAAATATACGCTGGCCAAAGACTTATCAGCAAACAAACAATGCACATAACCTCATAATTTGGATCCGATTTGGTTAGAATTGGGTTGGGGATCTTTCAATGATATCAGAGCCATGATCTTGCCAGCCTGTTGGGTAAAGATCAGTTGTGATTGTGGACAGCGAAATGGGAACTAGGGGAAAGTTGCCTAGTCGGGAATAAATGTTGAGGGACCTTCACCATTCACAACAAAGGATAATTCGTAAATTGCAACATGTTGAAGATTCCCTTTCAAGGAAAATTAGGCACACTAATGGTTCATCTCCATCTACAATAACAGCTAAGAGTCCTCGTGCCTTGCCAACAAATAAATTAATTATGGCCAGCTATGACCAGTATCGCTCTCTTCCTCAAAAGATACAAGATAAGCTTTCTTTCACACAATTTGTGGGTATACCAAATGAGGATGAAGATGACTTGATGTTTTCAAGTTTCTATCAGCAACGAAAAAGGAAAGAAATTTCAAAAGATAGTAAAGAAGCCATTGGGGAAAGTGAAGAGTTTAATGTGCAAGAACAAGGAAAGAAAGAAGAATCACTTGTTTGTAGTTTGCAGCCTACAAGTGATCACAATGAATTCGAAAATCAGTCATCATGTGGGATTCCTAAAGATGAAATAACTTTGGATCATATGGAGAAACAGAGCACACCATTGAGTCAGCATGTTGATCACAAAGTGGAAGAGATTACAATCTTGGACCAACCCATTAGAGGTGTTGAAAACATGACTCCAAGGTTTGACACCTATTCTGATTTTTGCAACAGCAGTTCTAATTGTGTAGCATCATCCATTTCCCATGAAGGTAATCATGTTGTTGAGTCTTCCTATGATGGTACTCAAGTTGATAGTGCTACACATGAGATATTTATTGTGGATTCAAACCACAAAGGGCCTGATTTTGTTCACCATACTATGGAAGATGCTAAAAGGACACAAGGGTTGTGTGATGGGTGGTCACTAAGAGCTAAGAAGTCCAAGTTGCTTGCTGCCCAAGCAAGACAACACTTGCAAGAGGTCAAGAAAAGATGGAATCAACTTGATAATGCAAGAAGACAAAGAGAGTCATACATTAGGTCCTCATTTCTTCCAAGGGAAGAATCGGTAGATTATGAGCATACGAGGGAAGAACTTGTTGAGGAAAGTCCACAAGAAGAGCATGTTGAGTTGTGTGAAGAAGTAAGGAGGAATGATTTAGGACATTCAGTTTGGTCTTGTTTGCATCTTGGGGTTTATGACTGCCCTCCTTTTGAGAGCCCATTGAAGGCTCAAAACAATGATTATAATAGTTACACACTTGATGGACCAGCCACAAGTGATTTGTCCATGTGTGTGAAATGGAATATACTTAATTTCATTTCAGTTATTCATGCATCATCTACAGTGGAAGGACAATTGTTAAGATCTTATGAAGCATTTTGTTTTAAAAAGCTGAACAAAGAGACTAAGAGGTTGCTTACTACAAAGATCTTGCATTTTGATAACATTTGGTTTGTTTTGCATACTATATTTTGGGTTTGGTTAGTAATGGAAAATATATCAGCTTATGATGATGATACTTTGATTGAATATGTTGAAGACAAAGCTTCAAGACATGAAATCTTACAAAATGGGGTTGCAAAGTGTATGCAAGTGCACTCTACTCTTGAAGATTTCAAAAGCATGGAACATGCTAGTGATATCGATCGCAATTGTATGGATTCTTTAGATGATAAAATTGTTCAAGCATTGTCAAGCATGGATAGCACCCACAAACACTTAGAAGACTTCATTGTGACAGCCCAAAGAAAGGAAGGACAAAAAGAAATGAGACATGGTATCTCTCATTCACATTTGCACCCTTTCAAGGAGGCTTTGGAGTTGATGAAAGAGGATTACTTGCAGTTGCTTAGAGACAAGGACATGGTGGTCAAATTGGTAAAGGATAAGGATAAAGAGATAGCAGATCTTTGTCTTCTTTTGTGTATGTCTAATTCATTGCATAATTCAGAAAATCAGTCACTTATAACAGCTACTTCTATTATGGAATATGATAATGTTTGGTTTGTTATGATGATTTCACCATGGTTGTCGTTGGAGGCAAAGAGCACATTGGAAATGCAGGTTTGCAATGGTAAGGCAGCATATGACTTTCAGCATCAGAGGTTAGAGCTTGTTGAAGATAACAAAGACACTTCAAGGGATTATAATTTTGATTTCTTTAATGCAATCAGCAGTCCAGTATTAACACATGAGCCATGCATAGAGGGCAGCCAAATATGGATCGATAAACACATGATAGAAGTTGAAAACGTTGTTTGTCCACCATCTGATTTCATGACAGCAAATAAAGAAGAGCATGAGATAAATGATCCAATTCACAGTTATGCTGATGATAGCTTGTGGGTATATGAGTTGGATGGGAAAAGTTTTGAGGAAGAAGCTATAACCCAATCAAAACATTTGTTTCAGAATTCACACTACTTGGAAGGTCAATTGAGGTTAGATGAAGGTGTAGATCCAATTGGCTCCTCTTTGATTGCTCACAACGCTGTCCCATCATTCCTGGTGGAAGATGTGAAAGAAGAGTTTGTAGCTTCAAGCAATATGCAAGGTACAGCAGCCCATGAAGAGATTATTGATGAACATGATTCTGATTTTCTGAGTTTGACCAACAGTGTTTTGTCATCACATGAACCTTGCAGTGAGGTCATTCACGAGAGGCTTGATGAGTATTTAGATTGCTCAAAGATTGATACGAACATAAAATTGACTTGGATAGTGATAAATTGGATTCTAAGGGCAATGATATATTAGAATATTTAATTATATTTTAGTCACCTATATTTCGTTCCTTGTTTAATGGTCATTTAGCTTTTAAGCTTTATTTAGCATTTACTTTTTATTTTTAGTTAATAGCTTTTAAGCTTTATTTAGCGTTTAGCTTTTTAGTAGTTCACTTTAAACAACTTGTTCTTAATTTAGAACGTCGTCCTTGTAATCTCTTTATATACGCTTCTATATTGTTGAATAGATTATCCGATTATTGAATCATTCATTCAATTTATTTTTCATGGTATCAGAGCGGGTCAATGGGATTCTTTAAAGTTTGGGGAATTTTTTAATAAAAATTCATGACCTCCTTTCTAGAATATTTTCCAGATTTTTTTTATTGTTTTTTAATAATAAAAAAAACGATTTGGCTTTTTTGAGGGTTTCGAGGGCTTTTGGTTCGTGGGTGAATTTCTCTGTTGGGCAGCAGTTCATGTTTTTTTAGGGTTTTGGAGATTTTTGGGCCTACAACCTGGAGGTTTTTTTTTGCAGATTGAAAATTTTCCTAGGGTTTCTACAATTTTCGACTAGGGTTTTGACCCTTCAGTTCAAGTTGAAATTTTATTCTGGTTGCAGATTCTAGGTGGGTTTTTCCAGACCTCAACTGGATCATCGTTAGATTTTTCTGGGTGCATCGTTTTTCGTGCCTCAATTTTTGAGCCGTTAAATATGCATTTTGTTTTCGGATTCTTGGTGAATTTTTCGAGAGCTTTTCTAGGTTGATCTCAAATTTATCTGGGTGCCTCGTTTTCTGCACCTCGAATTTTGTGCCAGCAAATTTGCCTTGGAATTTAAAAACAGTTCACAATTTCTGCTATTTCTGTGGACGTTGGGATTTTTGCTTTTTTTTAGGGGGCACCATTTATGCTATTTTAAGTTTGCAAAAATTTTTTAATTTCTGGATTTCTTCCAAACCTCAAAATTTGCACCTTATAATTCATGCCAGAATTCTCCTCCAGGGTTTCAGATTTTTTGTGCGGCTACTTCTATTATGATTTTTGAATCAGATTCTTTTGTCTCATACTTTCACTAGGTTGACCTCGTTCAACCTCCATTTTTGTGATGGCATCTTTGACCAACATCATGTCGGAACGCAGACAAAAGTTCAACAGCTGCCACAACACCTGGAAACAGTGCATGTTCACGATATCTGAATATCGTTGCCTTGATCAAATTGATTTAGGCCAGACCTCGTCCTACAGGTCCCAGGGTTTTCACATTTTTTTTCCTCAAAAATTGTTCGAAGGGTTTAGAATTTTTTCCTTAAAAATTATTATCCGTCATTTGCAAAGCTTGTGTGGGTTTTTTGATTTTTCGCCATAAAAAATCATGGGAGGGTTTTGCTTGATTTTTTTTCTCAAAAATCAAGGTTTTACCACGTGATGTCTGGTATTTTACCACGTGATGTTGTCTGGTGTTTTCTCGCATGATGTCTGATGTTTTACCACGTGATGTTTGGTGTCTTACCACGTGATGTTTTGGGTCCTGTCATGCGAAGTTTCAGGGTTTTGTTCGATTTTTTCCACAAAAATCGTTTCAAGGTTTTTCACTTTTTTTCCACAAAAATGATGATTTGTATCTTCAGTTTTGGACGGTTTGCCGATTTTTTCATGGTTTCAGGTTTTAGTTTGGTTACCCAACATCAAGTTGGATGGATTCTACTATTCCTGGTCATTAACACTTTCAGATCCAAGGAGGGTCTCCACCACAGCAGAGTGTTATTTTCATTTGTGATCAAAAGACCTGCAGTGTCTTCTGTAGGGTAGTTAGTAGATAGAATGACCATTAAGGGAGGGTATTAGAATATTTAATTATATTTTAGTCACCTATATTTAGTTCCTTGTTTAATGGTCATTTAGCTTTTTAGTTAATTAGCTTTTAAGCTTTATTTAGCATTTAGCTTTTTATTTTTAGTTAATTAGCTTTTAAGCTTTATTTAGCGTTTAGCTTTTTAGTAGTTCACTTTAAACGACTTGTTCTTAATTTAGAACGTCGTCCTTGTAATCTCTTTATGTACGCTTGTATATTGTTGAATAGATTATCCGATTATTGAATCATTCATTCAATTTATTTTTCAATTAATGCATCGACAAGTGTGATCATTGCTTCTCATATCGGCACCACTCCTACACATGTTGAAAAATTAGAAGTTGGCATACGAGGATGGGAACAAAAGCCGTTGGTGTGGAAAGACTTGCATGATCATTGGGTGGTGTTTAATGATTTTGAAGAAAGCATGGAAGAGAAGCCCAAAATTCCGAATTTGGACAGCTGTAGTTTCTTTCCTCATTTCCATGAGATTGCAGCCTTGACACATGGATTTAACAACAAAGAGGAGTCCACAAGTATTTGCACACAAGGTACAAAGATTGAGCATGAAGTTTACAATGAAAGGGTGCTTGTGACAATTGAAGATTTGACACCAAGGTATGACAATGATTATGAGTCTTATAACAGTAGTGATGCAGCCCATCTTCCTCAAGATATTGCAGCATTTGGCCAAGATGAAACCAATGATATGTAACCTACAATTGATGGTACACAATGTACAAACATTGGACATGATGATGTGAATGATGCAATCCATCATAAGTCTGATTTTGTGTACTTTGGAGTAACTGATATAAAACATTGCCAAAGATTGAATGAAGATTGGTTACATAGAGCTACCCAAGCAAAGAAGCTTGTTGGCCGTGCAAGACAACATCTTCAAAGGGTCGAAGAGCGATGCAATCAGTTAGATCATACAAGTGAACTAAGGGAATCAGATCTTAGATCTTTATTTCTTCCAAGGGAAGAAGAGGACAGCGAAGGTATTTTGAAGAGGTATGAGTATAAGTCTGATTCTTTGAGCTTGATCAGCGATTCTCTTTCATCTCATAAGTCAAACTTTGAACCTTGTGTTGAGAACATTCAAACTAGGATGATCAAATGTGAAGTTGATCCTTCCCTACCTAGAGTTGATAGGATATTTGGTTGCATACTTAGTGTACCAGCCACTAAAAGCCTATCTTTGTTGAGTAATAGAAACATCTCTCATTCATCAGTGGACTTGTCACCTCTTTCATATGATAGGGCAGCGATGTGCTTATTGATTGGAGATTCAGTCTTCTTAAATTTTACATCGGGCTATGAGGATCATCATGTAAGGGACTTCGTTGGTTGCATGGCTAAACAAAACATTTACTTAGCAACCTCCAATGAAGGCACACTAACTTGTGGAAATATAGGTAAAGTTGCAGCAGCTGTTTGGAGGACTTGGAGAAGTATTCAACACACTTTCCTAGCTGAAGATTGGCTCAATCATGAATTCCTAATAGCATTGATTGTTGGAAAAACTTGCGGCTACATTTGGAGTGAAGTTCTTAGTTGGATAGTTGATGATTTGATTCATAACAGTAGTACAGGGCAGCTTGAATTGATTGATTATGCACCTAGGATTATTTGGGATCCTAACATTGACATGACTAGTGCATTGCGTCTTATGTATCATGATGAGTTGCTTCACAACTCCAAGCATAATGTTGCTGATCAGAGTTGTAACAGCGAAGTGGGCATTTGTGTTGGTTATTTGACATATGAGAGTTCATCTTCACATTGTCTTGATGTTCTACATGCTTGTATGGTTACTTCATGGTGATCATTTGACATTCCCCTACTTCATCTCCTACAACAGCTTCTTCATTTTGATATGGGATCCAGGTATTAATTTGCTTGGTACATTATTCCACATGAATGCCAATATGTTGCTTCATGGTTTGTGGTGCTTGAGCATTTTAATCAGAGTGGGGCAGCAGGTTGTTTAGTGTTTGCTTGAGGGCAAGCAATCCTGGCAAGGGAGGACTATAATGTCCCTTCCTTAGGCGTATTAGACTATAGTGGAGGTTGGCCTACTATTAGGGTTCTGTAGGCCAGCAATGTGGGTTGGGAACCCAACCGAGGGTTGTGGAGCACAGCAGGGAGCTTTACGAGCCTTTCAATTTGGAGTTTTGGGGTGAAACCATGATTAAAATTGAAATTTTAAAGTTGGCCTTATGTGAATAGTAAAAAATGAATAGTAACAGAGAAACATAAGAGGAATAGTGAAAAGTGCCCCCATCCTAGTAGCTTAAGTTGCTTTTTAAAAGGGGGTCAAGTTCACAACGAGAAATTAGACCCTCAAAGATATTTATGATTTTAAGGCCAAATAGTAACCCCAAAATAGATAAAAAGGCATTTTGCCTATCATTTGGATTCATTCTTATCTCTCCATTTTTCAAATCAGCAACTTGCATGAGGGTTTCAACAGCTTAGGGCTTCCAGGAACGCCAACTTCTAGAAGATTTGGGGGATTTGGACAAAAACCAATCTCTCCGGGTATCAGTTTCCATCAGAATACAGCTTCAGTATGCATATGGCAGCCTTCTTTCAAGATTTATGAGCAGATCTATCAATTTGAGGGCAGATTTCCTGCAATTGGTTGCAAGGCAGACCTTCTAGAGGTCAATACTATCTACTTTCAGCTCTATTTTAGTCAGCCCCTACATTTTGGGATGAAGGATTTCAAACCCTAGAGTGTGTTCAAGGTTTTACCATTATTTGGAGCTGATTTCTATATTTTTATCGGCTGGAATTTTACATCAGAACTATGAGCACATGTTAATGGTACTTTCATTGCTCTTCTAAGCTAAGAATGAAAGTTCTTGATTATCTTCCTAATGTGTTATGCATTTTGTTATGTTAAATCAGCAATCTCTTTATGCAATATTCAAGAATCTTGCTTAAACTTTAAAACCAATCAAAACAAAAACAAAAACCAGTCAAACCCCATCCAAACATATGCTGGCCAAAGACTTATCAGCAAACAAACAATGCACATAACCTCATAATTTGGATCAGATTTGGTTAGAATTGGGTTGGGGATCTTTCAGAAGCAAGGCCACCATTACACCAAAAGCCTAGACTGGTGGTGAATGGCGCCCAGTGGCGTTAAGAGTGGGGTTTCCATCCCACCAGAGTGTCAGCGCAGGCCAGCCCCCTCGTGGGCACGTGGCTGCCTGATCATGGGTGGGTCCCAGCCCTCGGTACACGCTCGGCGGGAATCCGCACCACCGCACCATTTAGGCTAGGACATCACAACCCACCACGCTCCGCGAGGCTCGCCCTTGACACCTCGGCTCTGATACCAAGCAAGGCCACCACTACGCCAAAAGCCTAGACTGGTGGTGAATGGCGCCCAGTGGCGTTAAGAGTGGAATTTTCGTCCCACCAGAGTGCTAGAGCAGGCCAGCCCCCTCATGGACACGTGGCTGCCCAATCATGGATGCGTCCCAACCCTGGGTACATACCCAGCGGGAATCCGCACCACCGCAGCATTTAGGCTGGGACATCACATTAATGTTCCAGATGAACCAGAAAGGTATGAACATGACATGAGTACTGTTGTTCAAGTCTAAAGGAAGGGATTGGGAATGGCACATTGAAAATTTCGCCTAAGTTGAAGAAGTAAAAATGGCAAATAAGTTCAACAAGGCTCAAGGTTAGGCAAATGATCAATCAAAATCGTCCACGGATGTCAAGCATGGATGATGTTTAAGCAGGATCAATGTCTGCCAAGGCATAGGAGAGTTGTCCAAGTAAAATTGTCCGACAAATGTTAAACTCCTACAGAGGGTTAACTAATCCATGGCAAGAGTTGCTCAAACTCCTGCCTAGGGTTAAGCTTATTCATACACAAGAATGTCTGACAATCTTCTAAGTGCACCTCATGGCCAAGCTAAAATTGTCCGACAGATGGCAAACTCCTACCAAGGGTCAACTAACTCATGGCGAAAGTTAACAAACTCCTACACAAGGTTAAACAAATAAGAAGCCAAGGCGTGAAAATGGCTAAGTGTATGCAACTTTCATCATGTCCAACACCCTCTAAAGACCACCTTTTCCTAAGATTGACAAAGTTCGCCATAGGAAGGAGGATAAAAGGGAATAATAAAAATATGTCCAAACTCTTTTCAAGTTTGCCTACACAAGGAGGCCTTCCAAGTTGGCAATAGAATGATGACATGGCATTTCAAAGGGCTTGAAAATGGCAAGTGTGATGACTTGACATCCAAAGGCAATTAAAGGAATAAAACATGTGACATGTCAAAGACAATCCTCAAGTTCGAATTCTAGAAGGAGATTAAAACAAATAAAACTTTCTAAAAAGTGATGGAAGCTTCCAAAGATGAAGTTTGAACTTCCTAGAGAAAGAATAAAACAATAAAACTTTCTAATTTTGCAATCATCTTCCAAACTCCCTTCTAGAAGAAAGTAAAGGAGATCGAACTCCTTGAAGGTGGAATAAAGCATTAAATCTTTCCTAAAAACTCCTTGAAGGTGCCAAGTAAGAGGTTAAGATAAAGCTTCTAGAAGCAAGCCCAAGAAGCTATAAAGACAAGGTTTTACTAACACTTCTCTTTGCCAAATTCAAGAAGCATAAGTCTATCTCCAAAAATCGCTAAGGGTGATCAGAGTAAGCAGCTCAAAAACATAAAAGATTATCAAATTCATGCAAAAACCTGATCATATTATTAGATTTGCCTTGAAGAAATGAAGCAAATTCAAGGGTTTGAAGGAAATAAGTTTGATATATTCCTCAAATTCGCCATTGGTAGCAATTTTAAGGTGTAGATTCCGCCTTGATCATCTCAAGAAGGAAAATTAAATCAGGTTCAAGGGTTTAAAAGGGACAATCAAGAAGTTCAAGTCTGCCCTTCAACAGCAGATTGAAGGTTTGCTGATAAAATTCTGAGTTCACCATTGATCATCCTTGAATCCATCTGCACTTCACCTTGTCCAGAAGACTATCAAATCTGCCCTTGGTAAGAAAGCATGACAAATTTGGAAGAAGATACATACCCAAGACTCATCTAAGATCATCATACACAGCAAATTGAAGGTTTGCTAAAGATAAAGCAACCATATCCTATCATATTCTAAGAAATACTTTGACAGAATTCTTGATGATCTTTCAAGTATAAAGTGAACTTGTGTAAACCCTGCCCTGCCAAGAAGAAAGTAATCTAAATTCACATGTCCAAGGATTTGGAAGCCAAACAAAATTGTCCAGCTGATGCAATCATGACCAGTAAGCTTCAAGTTAACAGACTAAGGGTTTGCTAAATGTCCTAAGTTCTTAATCATCTCCAAACCCGCCTTGGAAGAGAAAGATTGTTCAAATTTGATACACATGTGATGATCTCCCAAGTATGATGCAAACCTGTCCAAAGCTTATAAATTCTGCCAAGAAAGAGAACATTCAAAGTTGAAATTTGTCCTACAAAACATGGCATGACATGATCCAAGTCCGCCTAGGGTTGAACAAATAAAGCATCACATGAAGATGAAATAAGCCTTGACAAAGGGCATGACACAAATACAATACAAATTGTCTGATCAACCTTGGAATTCACCATGAACAGCAAGCACAATGTCAAAAACAACTTCCAAACCCTTCTTATTCACTAAGTACAAGAGAAAGATGGTTCAAATTTTGTCCAAACGAGATCAGATGGCATATGACTATCCAAATTCTTTTCAAATTCACCAAGACATGGGGAATGATGTCCAAACCCTGCTAAACTCCAATTTGTAGTTAATAAAGGTGGCATGAGTTAGTCAACCCCCTGCCTAGTGTTTTAAAGTGTAAACATGTTGAGGGTTTGCTTATAAAGCATGAAGATTCACCAAAAAGACAATTGTCCAAAGGTTCTTCCAAGATCCAATCCAAGACATGAATTGGCAGGACAAACAAGATCCAAGTTCAAGAAAGTTAAAGGAAGGTGATTGTCCAATTCACATGAAGCATGTGTCATGTCCCCTCTTTAGCTCTGTCTAGCAGAGACATGTCACTTAGCCTATTATGGAGTCTTTTAGGTTGGCAATGGTGGATAGAGACTCAGTCAGGATATTTAGTGTTTGGATTTGGTGTTTCTGGCAGTAGTAGACCAGTTTGGAGCAGTTCCTTGATTTTAGGAGGCAGTTCCTACATTTTAGGAGGCAGTTCCTACTTTTTAGGAGGTTGTGACAGCGTCCAGGGTTGGGGTTCCATGAGACCATTCCTTGGTTTCAATTTCAGGAGATTTGGGTGTGTTTCCTAGTTTCTAGGAGCATCCCTAGATTTTAGGGATGAGACTGCCAGTTGATCCATGATTTCCGACATCAATCACAGACAAGTGACAGGTTCCGTTTCAGACTTTTGGAGTCATTTGAGCCTTCTGCAGCTATTTGGGTTATATTTTTAATATATTTAAATATTTCCTAAGTTAGAGTTTAATTAATTAAATAAGGCTATGTTTATAGCCATTTTGGAGTAATAAGGGGTTTTTGACTTCATCTGGATGTTTATGCCCATGTGTTATAGCTCGTTGGAAAGGTCTTGAACTTTTCTAAATGTTTCCCATTTGTCAGGGACCCTTTTGATGAACGGAATTCTTTTATATTAAAAAAGTGGCGTTTTCTCTATACTTGGCGACTAAAAATGAGAAATAAGACTTTATAAGCCTAAGCGCACTTTTCATACACTTTTAGGGTTCGAGCTAGAGGGAAGGACTTATAAGGAGATGGTAACCTAATTATCATGTATCTTTTACACATTTCATCTTTGATTTGGAGAATTTGCTCTGGAGAGCGATTCAGCATCTGGGACGAAAACCCTAGGGTCTTGCCTGTCTGGGACGTAGCCCCCAGCACAGTGGTTATTTGGTTCTTGCATTCAATTTTCAGTGCCTTAGAATTGGTACGACATCTTTTCTGGAGGATTCAGTGAACAGAGTTAGGGTTCAGCATGGAGATTGGGGTTTCCAGCTTGGCATCACCTAACAGCCATATGGCTGTACTTTGCAGCCATTTCTCTTCCCACATGGAGTTATGTAAGAGCTTTGGATGTTTGCCGCAGCTTCCTTCTTGATTTCAGTATTCACTCTTCATTCAGGTTGGACTCATTGCTTATTGTAATCTTCCTGGAATTGTTTGGAATCACTATCTGGACAATTATTTGATTTAAATAAATCAGAAATCTGCTTGGTACAATTCTGATTTGGCTGTGTATGAACATTTATTTCCAATACTCTTTTCATGTACTTGTTCTTCAATTATTACTTGTTGAAAAACTATCAAAAACACAAAAATAAACAAACCTTCTGCAACTTTTGTCTATTCTCTAAAACCATTAAAGGAAACACAGGAAAATATAGTTTATTAATTTAAAAACTACAGCAGATCAGCAAAGGGATCCATCAGGGATCTTTCAGCATGCCAAGACATAGGATGTGCAAATTGAAATAAACTCCTTCCAAAATCACAAACCCTAAGGCATGAAGAAATAGTCCAAACCTTTGCAAGTTAATCATACACTGACACATTGATTCACCTAGGCATAAATGGAATAGGTGAACCTACCTAGCCAAAGACTTAAAATTGACAACAAATTTGCCATGCCAAAAAGATAGAATTCTAATCACAATTCACACAAAATCAGACCAACATGTTGGAAAATAAATTTGTCACATGAAATATTTTTGATTATTTTCCAAAATTCAAAATAATTCTCAACACTTGAATTTTTTTCCAAAATTCAAAATTTCTAGAAAGTTCTAGAAGATTCCTGGATAAAATCGAAAGTTTGAGAGAACAAATAAAACTTCCATTAAAACACAAAAAAACAATAAAAATTATTTTTTAAAAATAAAAAATAAAACAAAACAGAACTTTCTGAATTTAAGAACCCTAAACCCTATATATTTTCAACCAATTCACTTTCACAATTCATTATTCAGGTTGAAAATTTTGGAGAGCATTTAAGAGAAGTTTTCTCTCAATTTTATATATTTTGGATTTTTGAAGAAGAATTGTCCAAAAAATGATTCTTCTAAGTGTTAAAGGTCTAGAAATTAAGCACTTTTCTCTGATTTTAAGGCAGATTTTCAGAATCAGAGGTAACTTTCAGTCATAAAGAGGATTCAAAAATTCAATTTGACTGAATTTCCTCACCTTTCTGTCTTATTTTCTCAATTTTCATCAATTTCTTGACCAAACCCTTCAAAGACTTAACCTTTTAACAAGCTGAAAGTAAAATTTTCAGAAAAAGAATTTAAAATCAGAATCAAATTCTGAAAATAACATGGAGTTTTCATGTGTTTTTAAAAGTAGCAATGAAGTTCGCCAGCAAAGGAGTACAGCTAAAGTCCAAAATCAAATCCAAGTGGAAGAATATCATTGACATAGACCTTGGACATGTTGATATGAAGGGATTCAAGAAAAGAATGTATGGACGTGATGGAAACATTCCTACACCTATTGCCCACAAAATGATGCACAATGGAATTGTCCATGCAGTTGGATTCCCACCAGCCAGAGAGTGTCGAGCTGATAGTAGAATGTGCTTTGCACTATAAAGCACAAACAAGAAAAATCATTGCACCAAATGGAAGAGTCCTGGCAAATCTTTCAAAATTATCCATCCAGGAGACATTTGGCATACCAAACCACAGTAAAGCCACCTACAACACAAAAGGACAGGACCAGAGGGTCTATGATATTCAATCTGAACTCTGTGCTACAAATGTGAACAAGTTTTGGTTGGAGAAGAAAAGACCTCTAGGGAAAGTACCGAAGTATTTGTTGCGTCCATACTTCAAAGAAGAATATGGTGATATCATCCTACTATTGAATAGAGTAATGGGCAGCCCTAAGGGTCAGCTATTTGAGACTTGGATGTATTATTCCATGGATGAAATCACTTCAGGAACCAAGTTATTCAACTGGTCCCGCATAATTAAAGATAACATTCATGAACAATTGACAAACTTGGAAAGGACAAAGACATTCCACATGAGTTCTTACATAATTTATCTATTGGCTGCAACTTACAGATATTCGGGACTGATTAGTAAAGGCATAGTAGGAGGTGGTGTTGTGCGTTGCACACGCTCCCTGTCGTTGACAGGGTCCCCTTTCCTCTTTTTTGCTCTTTTCGCCTTTGCCCTATTGAGGTCTGCGCAAGGTGTCTTGCGTCCTTGTGAGCGTGCCCGTAACCAGTCTATGAGATGACGATGTCATGAGCAGAAGCCTGTGAATTCACAAGGCGAGTTTAACCTTCAGGCATTTTAAAATTCCAAGAGATTGTTTAAACTTGTAAAATCGCCTGAGATGGGCTTGGAATGGTAGAAGCTTGCAAAATCCCCCAAGTAAAAGATAAAGCGTCTGAAGGTTGCATAAGGACCCAAAGTGTCGATTTTCAGCAAAGGATATAGGGGAGATAAAAAGCGCAAAGTGTCAAAAACTGACAAAACTCCTTCAAATCCCGAAATTCGCACTGAGGGGGAAAATTGCATGAGTTTCTAAAAATTTGCAAAATGGGTGAAATCCCCGAAATTCGCCAGTATTCGATAAAATACAAGAAGTAAAACTTGACAAACTCCTCCTATTCACCAAAAATTGCGATCCAAGGGATAAGTGATAGAAGTAAAAGTTTGAAAAAGCATACAAAAATCCAAAATTCGCATTATGAGGTAAAAGTGCGAAAAAGTTTAAAGTTTGCAAACCCCCTCAAAAACCCGAAATTCACATTATAAGGGAATAGTGCGAAAAGTTGAAATTTTCAAAACCCCCGAAATCACCGAGAATCGTACAAGGAAGGAAATCTAAAAAGTTTGCAAAGTGCCTCCAAAACCCGAAGTTAACGTGAATCGCGATTTTTTTTAGGAAGTTTGCAAAAACCCTGAAAATGCCGAAAAGCGCATTATGGAGAGAAATGGCGGAAAAGTTGAAAACTTTGCAAAACTCCCTAATATACCGAAATCACGTTATAAGGTAAAGTGTGAAAAGTTCAAGCTTTCAAAACTCCTCCTGTCGCCGAAAATCGCGATTGTTGCTAACTATTAAAGGTTTTAAAGTTTTCAAATCCTTTAGAAATGTCGAAGTTCAGCAACTAAGGCGAAGTTATAAGTTTATGAAAATTGCAAAATGTTCTAAGGTCCCGAATTTGCAATAAGAAGTAAGTCACGATTTTGCAAAAAGTTTTTATAGTTCACAAAAGACATAGATCTACCAAAGTTCGCGTAAAGTTTGAAATCGCATTCCAAGGGAAAAATCACGCCATAAGTTTTTAATTCTTGCAACGCCATAAACCCCCATTCTCCGAAAATCGCCGGAAGAGGGCATATGTGTTGCGATTTCAAGGTTTGCAAACAGCTTGAAATACCGAAGTTCGTATAGGAGAAAGATCGCGATTTCTAAAACGTTGCAAACCCATTTCAAAATCACTATTAACCCAAATCGCCCAAGGTAAAATCGCAGAAGTTTCAAAGTTTAGAAGGTTTTCAAAGCGCCCAAGTTCAACGCCATAGAGCAAAATCACGCAGGAGGCAAAATCACCAAGGTAAAAATCGCTCAGTCTAAGTTTCTAAACTACTTTTTTCTCTCCAACTTAGGCGCGAAAATTTGGAATAGGGAGTTTAACCGTTAAAGTTTGAAAGTGCGGACCTCTCTCATTCCAAATTTGCAAATTGTGAGTTTGTCTTTTCAAGCAGAGAGCATTAGAGAGGCATTTTTCAAATCCAAAGGAAATCATTCGTGCAGGCCAGATTGTGCGGACTAAAACCATTCTTTTCGCCAGGTAAGTTTGCTTCGTCTCTCTTAAAATCGTTCGAAATATATGCAAAATTGGGTAGATATGTTCGTAAAACTGATCAAATGATTTAAAAACTGCATCTTTCCCGTTTATAAGGCGTCAGGCAAATCAATTGAATTAGAATTTGTTCCTAGGAGTCAACCAGGAAATGCATTTTCAGACTTAGGGAAAATCTTAAGCATCGTCCATTTTGAAAATCGATCCTAAAATGTCTTAGTGTAAATTTAGCAGTCGAAATCGTCTAAGTCCTTGAACCGCAGCCGAATAAGTAAATTCATAATCGAAGAGCTTCATAATGTTCATGTCTAAATCAATCAAGCTCTTTAGCTGAAGTATCATGCTTTCTTTAAATTCGATTTTCGAATTGATCCTTGTGTGCTAACGTATCTCTTTTATTTATCCTGCTTTGTTTCCTTTATGTCGTCTCGTAATCTGCGTCCGGCTGTGCAGGATAGATGCCTAAATCTGCAATAGAGTCCTCAAAGAAACCTGGTGCAGCCGAAACGTCCCAAGCATCCAAGTCAGATATCCCTCGCAGAGTCGAAAAGATGAAATATCAGTATCAGAGGGGAGGACTAAGGGAATCAAAAGTTCAAAGTGTGTGGAAAAATATAGGTGATACTGACCTGGGCCACATTGATATTCAAGATTTCAGAGATAGAGTATTCTCCCCTAATGCCTATGGCAGGCCTAGGCGGATGATGGAAAGTGGCATTGCCCAGGCAGCAGGATTTCCCCTGTCAGTGCAAAATTATGAGCTGGTAGTAGAGGCTGCCCGACACTACCAACCAAACACCAGATTGGTGCTCCTCGAGAATATGGTCCTCGCTGACTTCACTCCTAAAGCCATTGGCTACGCATTTCACATCCCCTTCCCGAATAACCCCATAGCAACAACTATAGATGAAGCGCAGGTGCCGTATGATATGAACCCTGCCAAATGCAGAACATTAATAAATGAGTGGTACAAGGAGAGAAAACCTCCAAGCATCAAAATTGGGAAAAAGACCCCCAGAAGCGACTTTCACAATGAGCATGGAGATATGGTCACATTGCTCGGTAGGGTTATGGGACTCCCCAAATCTAACTACTTTGAAGAGTGAATGTTCTACTTTATAGAACAGGGCTTCGCTGGGAAATCCAAGTTCGACCGGGCCCTGATCATAAGTGACAACATCCATACCCAGTTGATCGAACTTGAGGCGAAAAAGTACTTTACTATGACATCCTATCTAGTCTACATGTTCGCCAAAAACCAACCACTACCAGGTTTAGTCATGAAGGGTGAAATTGGGAATGGGCCCAATCAGGTGAAGGTGTATGATTGTTATCCACAGTTACACTATCAGGACATAGCTCGTAGGGAAAAGAGCAACCCTGCCTATGCAGTTGGTCAGTATGAGCGCGTCAATGACGCCTTCACAATGCGCCTGGTCAGGCTGATGCAAGGAGGACTACACATAAGGCTCTCAGAGCAGGCTACTATTTTGGTACAGAGGTATGGCGCCTGGTTCATCTAGTTCCCAAGATTCTCCTACATCCGAATAGCTGGTTTTGAAGGCGCCCCTTTCCGACTTCCACGATACCCGACCGACAAAATAATTCTTCTGGAAGTCGCAAGGCAGTCACGTCCGGTGAACAGTTTACTCAAAGACAAGAAGCAATCTGGATTCGCCTTCCCAATGATCATAGGTAACCTCGATGTCCATCTGAAGAATCCAGCCCATGCAGAAGAATCTCTTGCAGAACTAGCCTCCTACGACCTACAAGAACATTTCCCAAGGAAATGATTTGATCACGACAATCTAGCAAAGAGAGCCTATGGCAGGCGATATAGAGCAAAGGAGTCAGTTGAAGATTATTCGAAGAACTGCTTTGATGACTATGAGGTCGAACGGCGCGAATATTCAAGGCTGAGTGTGCAGCAAATGCGACTCTATGAATATCGTCGGGTTCCGGATCAGCTAACGGATTCAGAAAATTGCCTACATGTCCAAGAATTCGAGACGGTAAGACATCTTTTGCCAGACATCAATTGGTCACAAGATCCAATCACTGATTTTGAGGCGGTTATGGCAGCCCCAGGAAGATACAACGACCAGTGGTTGCACCAGCAAATTGAGCGACTGATTTATGAGGGAGTCCAGTTCACCTACCACATGATGGGTAGCCTTGATTCTCACCTCTGAAGATGAGGAAACCTCCAGTGCACCTAAGGAAGAGGGTGAAAAGCCCAAGAAAAGGAAGAAGGCTAAAGTCAACAGAGGGACTCGGACATCTAAAAGAACAAGAAGGGAGAAGATCCCTATTAGGAGACCAGAGGTCACTTCATCATCAAAAGACCCTAGTTCGTCTGATGATGTAGTTGAACTAGATTATATACCTGCTCCACCTTCCTAGAGCGATACTGACGCATTCGAAGCTGATGATCCTCCTAAACAAGACAAGCTAGATACAGAGGTAAGAGCCATTGAATCTGCCAAACCTGAGAATCAAGTGGAGGAAGGAGGGATTCCATCCATTCAAGGGCTGGAGATGCATGAACCCACCCAGCAGAGCCGCCATGAATTGCAACTGCATAGTACTTCCAAGGATGACTCCACTGTTGAAGGAGAGCAAAGGACAGATGAGACCCGCAAGCCTGAAAGGACTGAAGAACAACCACCACATGAAGATACCAGACAATTGTTTAGTGAAGTAGGAGAGAAATCAGCTGCGAGCAAAGGACTTGACACTTCCTCCACTCCTACTGTAACAGAGCAACTGCAAATATGTAATGAGTCGGCTTAAAGCCTTAAAGAGCAGAGTGCAAATTTAACTATAGCATCAGCCCAGACCATACCTCAAGATTGGTTAGTTGCTCGAGCTTAGTGCAAGGCAGCCACCAAGCCACCCATCCACTTGGAGGACATTTTCTCGCGCATGGACGAAGCCAAGTCCAAGGGGAAGAAAAAGCCTAAGGCATATTCCTGGATAACCAAAGATGAGCAAAGGAACCGTACCCTTCATATCGCCACCCCGCCTGTCGATAAGCCAGCAGATCAAATTACCCTGGCTGATTATGGCATCACAACTGTCCCAATCACACGAGCCACCAAGGAACAGGAAAGGGAGGAGTTCAAAGACTCCGTACAAAACATGCTTAGACAACTCGAAGAGATAACTGTTGAAAAGGACATGTATCGAGTTCGTGTTGAATAGGCCAAGGGGTACATTGATCAACTCCTGAGACCATTGCATAATGCTTTTGAATCCCACATTCCCCCGACAGCATTGGCGCAAAGGACCACCACAAAATTTGAAGGAGTACGAGATACTGCCAAGGCCATCAAGGAATGGACGCAAGGCCTTAAAGAAAGAGGAGAGCAAATCATTGAAGAGGTAAAGGAAATGGCTCACCATCGAGAGACCATTTTGGTCAAGCTGCTCGAGGTAAAACGGGAATGCCTCGAAATCCATGAAGTAGCTGCTACAACTCTTCCTCCTGTAAGAGCTCTTTTCTGGACCCAGGCACAGATTCCCACATTGTCTGCCATCCTGGACCCCCATGATATCAACATTTTTAAAGAATGGTACTGGACTATCACTATGAAGAATCAGACAAGAGAAATCATTGACAAAGAGCAAGATGCATGCAAGGGAATTCTGAAGAATATGCAGGAGCTTGGCAAGACAATCCTCCGATCAATGGTTTTGGGGTAGAAAAATGATCTGTCAGATGACGTAATACAACCAGACTGGGAGAAAAGATTGAGAATGGATAGGATCGCCTACTCCACTGAGGACCTGGATTTTGCCAGTAAACTACATTCAGACATGTGTTTCGAGCATAATCGGTCCAGCTGGCAGGATGGTTTGAAGCATGTAGACCGTTACATAGGAGGCATGCAGTATAAAATACGTCATCCCCCCTATGCCTCAGTTCAGTTTGTTGTTCCAATTGTGCATCAGGTTCCAAGAGTATGTTCGCAAAGAACGTGCAGTAGGTCGAGACATTTGGAAGGAGTATTTGCATGGCGAGGATCAATTTTTGGTAAAGGGATATGAAACTGGAAAAGAAAAAGTGCTTTCAAAATGCATTTTTCTTTTAAATTTGAAAAAGCACTTTTTGGCCAAAGTTCATATTTGACTGCCAAGTCAACTGTAAACTTTAAACTCTGTGCATGTGCACTTTTTGAATTGTTATGGATAGTTTTTAATTACCTTTTTTAGGTAGTTATTGCTCCCTTTTGGGTGGTTGTTGATATTTACCCTCCATTTATGGGTATGGGTACCTTTTGTAAAGATGAATCTGGGCCACTTGTTTAGTTTAGATCTTGGCCATTCATCTATTTTTGGAAGCCTATTTAAAGGGACTGGTTTTCCCTTATTTTGTAAGAAATTCATGGATTGTTGTTGAAGCTCTGGCGAAATTTACACAGGATTAATGCAAAGTTAAGGCTGTTTTCTTTTCATTGTGAGTGCATGGTCTCCTTCTTCACCATTTAAATTATTTTGTTATGTCTTTCATTTTTTCTATAGCATTTTGTAGACAAACATCTGATAGAATCCTCGTTGTTCATACCATTAAGGATTGACTGATTGTCATTCCCTTTGCATGGTTAATCTGAACCTTCTCATATGCTTAGTTCGGTTATTAAACACTTAGTGAATGAATGTTAAAGTTCTCAAGTTATGTTTAATAGCATGAAAACTTAATTTTCCTTGAAGATCGCACTAGATTCTTACAAACATTGTGCTTAAATAGCTGATAGTGTTTAATCTGGTTATCTGGAGGTGTCTGTCTATTTTTCTTGAACATGCTATCTTAGTTAAATAGTTAGATTTTCTATATCTCTTTTCCCTGTCCCTCTTTTTTTTCTTTTTTTTTTTAGCAATAAACCCCCCACAATCCAGCTGAACTAGTATCGTTCCAACTGAAATCAACCAATAGCGAGACTATTAGAATTTTAGGGAACTCATCCAACAATTGTCCATCTCAATGTAAGTCCCCTTGGTGTTTCCAGCAAAACACATCAAACCACTGAGTAATCTCGCAGTCAAGACCTGACAATCAAAACCTTGAGGTCGTCCCCTTTGATCAAAGAAACAACATTAGGGATTTCCTTATCTCAAGAGAGGATAGGATACTCAGCGAGTACATTCTATTTCGCGTTGGCCGGATGCAGTTTGCAGCGATGCAACATTAGACACGTCAAGAGGTGGTGAGAATGAGTTCCGATCATATGATTGTTATCCTCAACTGCAACTTAAGGACAAAAGTTTTTGAGCCCACGACGCATTCCTAATGTACATCACAAGAACACTACAAGGAGGTACTCACAACAGAGTTTCTCATGAATCAAAAAGTTTAGTCAGCAGGTACGGATCCTGGTTTATCCAGTTTCCAAGTTTTACTTATATCAGAATCCAAGGTTTCATTGGCCGTCTTTACCGATTGCCAATCTACCCAACCAGTTTCCAAGTTTTACTTATATCAGAATCCAAGGTTTCATTGGCCGTCTTTACCGATTGCCAATCTACCCAACCAATAGGATGGTCTTGTTGGAAGTTCTCGAAGAGTTGGAAACATATCAGAGTTTCAAAAGAGTAAGGCAAAAGGCAGCCATATCTTTCCCATTCTTCATTGGAAATATGGAAGAATCTTGTTCAACTGTGCAGGCAGCTGAGAGTGCCAGGCTAGAGATGCAATGGTATCCTTTCACATTCTACCAATCCAGAACCAATTATGATCCTCACAATAACATCAAATCAGCGATGGAGGAAAGATTCAGACATTAAGTAGATATAGAAGATTTCTGGGCAAATGTTGTTGATGAGTATGAAATCAGGAAAACGTTATATTCCAAGCTATCAATGAATTTCATCAGAGAAACTCAACCTTTTCTCGTACCAGATTGGTTAGAAGATAACGGAGAGCATACTCAACCTGACTTTGATGAGCATGCACCTCTTCCTCCTATCAAATGGTCAGCACTAGAGCATACGGCCTTGACCACCTTGATGCGGCTAGTCATGACATATACAAAGTGGTGGGTTAATCAGCAGTGTCACAAATTGAAGCAGAAGAATATAACTTTGACTTATAATATGATAGGAGTAGCTTAAGGATATTCTTCAAATGAAGAAGCAACACAAAATGCCATACCAAGCGAGAGTGCTAAAAGGAAGCGGAAGGTAGTTGAGAATGAAGAATCTGCTCAAAAGAAGCAAAGGATAGAACCATCTCATTCCGCCACATCAAGGAATGAGAAATACATATTAAGTGTTGATGAATCGTTGGCTGAAATAGAAATTCCTTCATCAGTTCATGAAGAAAATGCAGAATTAGTCCATCAGGAAGATGAACAGCCACCATCTCCTACTGGCACCGAAATCCTAGAATCAGAACATGACATGGATATTGAAGAGGAAGAGTTTCAAGAAAGGATGATTTCCACTCTCCGAGGTATTCCACGTGACATAGAAACAAAGGATGACCAAGAGGTAGAGAGCATCGAGCAGCCCACTATTCCTGAATGGCTGAGAGAGAGATTGAAGATGAACATACCAGTAGTAGAAGAGCAAGAAGAGGATGATATGGCAGATTTCTTGGCCAGGTTAGAGCAAACTGTTGTGAAGAAGCCAGCCAAGAGATTTTCTACCATCCAGAGAGAGGAGACAGGCAACCGCACAGTGCAGATAGTTGTACCTAAGGTGAACAAAGCAAAGGGAGACATTGCTCCTCATGAGTATGAGATCACCACTTTTGACTTAGGCCCAAGCACAAAGTCCCAAGTAAAAGAGGACTTAGACAATTTAGTTGCATCCATTAAGGCAAAACTGGATGAGGAGACAGAAAAGAAGAATGAGCATAAGAAAGAAGTAGAGCACTTGAAAGAATATATTCGGCAGTTGACTACTAAACCACTTGACCAAGCCAATCCAGAGATTCTCCCACTTTTGGATTCACAGCAAGTAGTCAAAATTTCTGAGGAAGATGCGGTAAGAGCTAGAGAAACTAGAGATTGGATAGAAAGTATAAGAGAAGAACCAGCCAAGTTCATAGAAGGAATCTCATCAGCATATGATCAAACCTTTTTGCTTTCCAAAATTGAGAATATGGTAGAAATATGGGCTGACTTCCAGGATGTCCAGGATAGAATCATTCCATCCCTTGGAGAGCTGAAAGGAATCTCATCTCAAGAGTTGGTTAATCAGAAGATAATTGAAGCAGGGGCTGCCTATGATTTCAATAGTTGGCACTAGACACTAGTTGCACAAAATGAAGTCTTGGAGAAGGTGAAAGATGATGTTGATAGAATAGAAGGACAGATAAAGGCAATTCAGGACAAGATCTTCCTTGTAGTTACAGAAATGATTGGGAAAGAAACCATCCGGGAAAGAAACCATCCGGGAGAGAGATATGCAATTGGAGAATTTGAAGGCCAGAGTTCAGGGCATCTTCTTTGCCGTCACAAGACCAGTTTTGAAGAATAATTTGGCTAAGGTGTCAAACCTCATCTCCATTAAACATGCCTTTCATAAACAGGAATTAGACTGGGAGATCACTTTTTCTCTGTGTGCAGATAACTTGGAAGGGTTAGAGTTCAGGATCAACATGTTGCCACATGTCACCATGGAGGAAGTGGACCAAATTGAGTCCAAATTCATTGAATATCAGAAGGGATACAATCCTAAAAAATAGCATCTTCTGCCACTTGTCTTTCTTGAAGTTGATCTTGGATTTTATTTTAAAAACTTTACCTAGGGTTAGGTTGTTTAGATCTCAGTCGTCGATCTTAGATTGATCTCGACCGTTTATTTTGCTTTCAAAACCTCTATATAAACTCTCATTCTCCCATTTCATTGTTGTAGAGAGATTTATGAAATTGTTGCACAGAGCTATTGAGTAATAAAAAATTCATTATCGGTATTGTTTTGAAATCTTTTTATTGCTAAATGGTTGCATGGTTGCATATTCCCTTCAACACTTAGATTAGATTCGTTTAAATAATTTGTTTTCAAGTTGTTAGATGAATGATAGATCTGATAGTATTCATTGGTGAAATCTTGCTCATACTTTTGTTGGATGGATGATTTCCTTTCAATGTGTAAAGTTAGCCTAAGTTTTTAATATGGATGTTCAACTTCTACTTGGAATGATATTGTTCAATTGTTGGTATTCTTTCTAAATGTGAAAATCATAAGCATAACCTTAGCAGATTGCATCCGCTTTGCGTAGTTGTCTGAATGTGGCGAAACAAAGCGTCGTTACCGATTTCACCTAGTCTTGCCGTCTCTTGAGTTCATAGGAATAGCTTAGAAATAGTACAGAATCCCTAAATCCTCATCCTTTTTATCTCTTTTGAAGTCCTAAATCAGAAAATCCAAAAAAAAAAACATAGAAAATAAATTGTTAAATCTGCCTAAGTTCAACCTGTAAATGATACCAGTTAACAAGCGTAAGTGCCCCTTGAGATTTTCAGCATACACTACCCGAGAAACTATCCCACTAAAGTCGCTCGTTCGCACATATAGACCTTGGAGTTGCCTTGTGATCTTTCTCGCAATATTGGCACAAGAAGTGATTTTGTTCAGGATAGGATAGAGTATCCTTGTGGTATTTTATTCTAAGAGTTCGGTAGATGATAAAACGTCTACCAACAGGGATACACAAGTGTATGTCGTTAAGTTAAAAACTAGTATAGATATCTTAAATACATCTATCTAAAATTGCCGAGAAATATTAGTTTGAAGATTTCGATTTCTTTTTTATCGGTAACATGGGAATTTATAGCGTAGCCCAAGTCAAGTGAGGCCACAAACAGAGAACCTCATCCCCCAAATGAATGCACAGCATTAATGGGAATAGTCCAAACCCGCAAGCACAATAGCCTAGCAGGTGAACAAAGCCCATGAGCACACCGACCAGCAAGGATTCTGTAATATCCCCCAACAATTTATTTTTTTATTTTTAACAGTTTTACAAGCACAAAAACACCCGTTAGGGTTAAACTAATGAAATCTAAACCAGCAGAAAGGAACCCTACACCTTTTGATCACCGAGAGCCCAAGCTGGTAGGGTGAGAACATACAGTGGCAGCGGATAGTTAGATGCAAACAAGATCACACGCAAGCACAAATCACTCTACCGCGAAATTTCAACGGGAGGACTTACTACTAAACAAACTCAACTCGACCGCTTATGCAACGGGAGGACAATTACAAACAGAGATCACTCAACCGCTTATGCAGCGGGAGGACAAATACAAACAAGGATCACTCAATCACTTATGCAGCGGGAGGACTGAACTACAAACTGGATTACAAACACTGAAGACGTCCTAGCCAGCCTCTTCCACTTGTGCAGTGGGAAATTACAAAGTACTTCAAGCACATTAAAGTGAGAATACAATGAAGTATTAAAGATTACAACAATGAATTCAAAGAAATACAAGCTAGCACAAAATAAACAAGTCTGATATGAAAATACCAGCACTCCAGCAAAAGACCAACAACACTAAAAAACTCATAAACACCACGAAACAACACTGAATGACCCACGAACACTGGTGAATGAGAGATGATACCAAGGCGGCCAAGACAGGGGCAATACCCAACGCCAAAAACCAATGGCACGTAGCCCGAGGCAACTCCAAAAAGGGGCGGCCAACAACAAAAAATCGACTTGCAACCAAAAATCAGATTGAACACGAAAAGACATGCCAAAACAGGAGAATGATCGTCTTCCCAATAGGCTTTCAACGAGCCAATACCCACAATGATGGGTCGCACAAGCAAGGAGATATGATCAAATCTTCGCTTCAGCCACACCAAACCAGCAACACTGAAAAACCACACCACACTGAAAAATCTGAAAATACACACTGAATACTTCACCAACATTCCACCACTCAGCTAGGTACTATGTCTCAAGTACGAAACTGGCAAAACTAGGGAGCTACAACTCCGAAGCTCAAGTTCACTCACCATTTTGGCAACATAACGATATGATTTCTTCAAGATGTCCAAATGAGGTGCCCCAACCCTGTATTTATAGATTTCTCAATCTGAAATTTAAATGCAAATGGCGCCAAACTCACTTGAAATTCATTTCATTTCATTACGTGTCCCCCTCAAGACATGGTGTCCCTTTTCAGGCCTCCCTAGTCGAACTTTACCAGGGTACACAAGTTCGAACTTGAGAAAATATTATAAAGTGTAAAATGACTTCATTTGGGCGCCCACCTCACTTAGGAAATAAAATGTGACTTAGGATAAATGATATAATATTTCCTTCCTAAATCATACCTCCAAAAAATAATCAGTGAAACAATTAAATATCAAACTGTAGGATAAAGTAATAATATTTAATTAGCAATTATAAATCAACCACTGATTGTTGCCAAATCAACCATCCAAACTAAAGTGCAGAAAACACTAATCTGAACTGGATTGGAGTTCTGCTAAAGACTACCAAAAATAGCACTGCTTGAACTGACACTTACTAAAATAAGTAAGTCATGAAAACTACAAGAAGACTATTCTTCAAACACTGTAGCTCAGCTCGAGAAACCCAAAAAACCCAGTAATCATGACAACTGACATCAACTTACTAAAAATAGTAAGTTCTACAAACTCCCCTGAACTGATTGCATGTCATGCTACTATGAAGCTTAAAGAAAACCCAAAAGAAAACCTTGATTCATTTTGCCAAACTCCAACTAGAACATCCCTGAAAACTGTGAGGAATCCTCCTAAAAAATAGGAAACCCTAATTTTTGCTTCCAGTTAGCTTACGGGTCTCCGGAATAGGCTAATGGCTCACTGAACTTCTTCTCACTGAGAAGGGGACATTACAGGTTCGAAGCACTAAGTCAATTGGCATAAACACCAACAACATCAACACGAAGGTTCAAATCACAAACACAATGGATTAGTGAGGGTACAATGCCCACGATCACAATTGCCCAGAGGAGGTTTGAACCTTGGTGGTTACTACAACTATGCCACGATTTAACAATCACACTATACCATGAACAACCAATTTTAAGCTATTTTATTTACTTAAGAATTATTTTATTTTACTTCAAAAGCATTTAATTTGCTACATATATGCATGGACACATTAATTTGAATTTTTAGTTAAGCATTATTTTATTTTATCTGCATTGTTTACTTTATTTTTATTTGAAAATTTAGTTTACTTATATATTAAATACTTATAAGGCACGTTATCGGGTCCTTCACTCAGACCCCCCAAGTCCCAGTTCGGTTCGAATCAAGTATGTGTCCGGATGGAATTCTCTGTGAGTTTGAGCTAGGACTATCCACAAACTATAGGTTCGGTCATACCAAACCCGAGCGGACTTGTGAAGAATTTTTGCAGCAAAATACTTCCCCCAACAAACGCGAGGTGAATTTGCCTTCTTTTTTTTTTTTTTGAGTGTTTTTTTTGGGCCAAAAAGGTAATCTGGACCCCCCCAAACCTAATTTGATCATCATTGAAAACAACAAAAAGTTAAAACCTATTTCATTTATGCTCAATACAATGAAAACAAAACCATTTTGCTCCATTGCTGAACTTTATTTTTTGCTTGTCACTGCTCAAAGAGAGTTGAAGATTGATTGTTGCATGCTCAAAGCTGATTCTTGTACTATTCCTATGCGGTTGCAAGTGTTGATTTGTTCTCGAAGATATTATAGAGGAAGATTTCAACAAAAGAGGCAATTTTTTTGTTGTTTTTGATGTTTTTTTTTTTAATTTTTCCTTGTATTTTTTTTACAAATTCAAATGAACTCTCTAGTTTTGTTTTGCTTTTTTCATTTTGGTTTGTAGCTTTGTGCTCATCCATGTTGTTTATACAATTAATTGTGTTAAGTATTAAAATGGCAAATGCTTCTAGCTTTGGGAGCCAGCCCCACTTTAAAACAAACCCACACTCTCCCCTTTGGAAATGTGGAAATGGTACATCAACTTTCTAGTGGAGGAGGTTTCACTTGGATTAGTTCTCATTGCAAAGCACAATATAACAACTCATGCAATCGAGTGAAAGCAAATTTGTGCTTTATCCCTCATCAAAGCATCAAATTTTGTCCAAGCACGCCAAAAGGTATAGGCCTTCTTGCAGAGGAACAAGTATTGACAAATATTGAAGAGCAAACAAAAGCAGACGAAGCTGTCGACAAAATATCTACAAGTGCTCATCCTTTGCTAAAGACTAAGAAAGGATCAAAGGCTTCTCCATCACCTTCCAATTTTGAACCTACCAAGGACCATCCATTCATGTTTGTACCTCAAGAACAACCTATGACATAAGAGAGCAAAGGGACCCTTGAAAACGGCATTTCACAATGAGGGTAGAGAGATTGTCGAGCAAGACGTACTAGATGTATCTATGCTAATGCATTGGCATTTAATGTTGTTCACTCACCTTATTGGCAAAAAATGTTGAGACCAATTAATGAGGCCCCAAAGGCATTCAAGGAGAAGATATGTACTTCCTTATTGGATAGAGAGGTGAAACATGTAGAGGACTCCTTGAAGCCCATCAAGGATTCATGGGTTGAAATAGGGGTACCCATCATATCTAATGGATAGAAGATGCAAGAAATTGCCCATTGATAGATGTTATTGCAATGTCCCCTAAAGAGGCAATGTTTTTTAGAATAGTGGATTGTGAAGGGCGGGTGAAGAACAGTCCATTCATTGCTAACAATCTTTGCCAAGCCATTAAGGAAGTTGGCCCTTGAAATGTTGTACAAGTTGTAACAAACAATGCCAAAAACTGTAGGGATGTTGGGTTATTGGTTGAGGAGCACTATTCACACAATTTTCACTCACTCATCCTAATGCTGCAAAAAATTGGCAACAAAGTTGAATGGATCAAACAATTGTATGTTGATGCCAAGGAAATCCAAATGTTCATCACCAACCACCATATGTCACAAGGCATATTTAGCAAATTCTTGAGATTGGAATTGTTGAAGATAACTTAAATAATAAATATGTTTCACTTTAGTAAAAAAAATTATTTTTTTATTGTTTTTATTTTGAAATAGGTTGTTGAGACCCGTTTTGCCTCCAGCACACTTGTGTTGAGACGACTTGTGAAGGGTTGTGAGGCACTATCTAGCATGGTAATCAACAATAATTGGAGCCTATGGAGGCAATCTAGCACTACAAGGGCAGCAAACATTAGGAGAATGATACTAGATGACACTTGGTGGGATCGTGTTGAGTACCTCCTAAGTTTAACTAAGCCTATATTGAGCATGATCCTTTATACTAACATAGATAGGCCTTGTTTGGGTGAGGTATATGATGGCATTGACTCAATGGCCGAGAAGATGGAAGTCATCATAAATAAAAAAGAGCAAGATCCCAAAGAAACATTCTACAAAGAACTACAGAAAATCGTATTGGAGAGATGGAACAAAATGACCACTCCAATGCATCTCCTTACCTTTGCATTGAGTCCCAAGTAGTATTATAGTCGACAACTCCTTACTGACACAAGGGTTTCCCCATATAGATCACAAAATTGCTCAAAGGTACAAAGCATCACTTCGCAGACTCTTTCATCGTGACATACCGTCCATAGTGAGGGTTGAATTCATGAGTTTTGCAAGCACAAATCATTGTGGTCCTAAAGCTCTTTGGGACAAGTATAGAGTTGATGCTCATAGTTGGTGGTACTTCCATGGAGAATCATAACAGCACCTACAATCTCTTGCCATCAAAATTTTATCGCAAGTTCTTAGTTTTATTAAAAAATATCTTCTATCTTGCTTTTAAGTTGACTATTTTATTTATATTTTAACTTTATTTAGAACTCTTAATTCTCTAATTTCAAAATCTTGATAGGTTGCTAGTTCATCTTCATCTGAGAGGAATTGGAGCACATACTCCTTCATCCACTCAATTAAGAGCAATAGACTACACTCCAAAATGGCGGAGGACTTGGTGTTTATGCATTCAAACTTGTAGCTCCTCACACACAAAGAAAATCCTACAAACAAGGGGAGACAAAGAAGTTGGATATCAATCCAGAGCATGCTATGTTGGATGATTCGATTTCCCGCCTTGCTGCAATTGGAGTTGATGACGACCATGAGCCACCTATCGATCATGAGACTGAGAATGTTCGTACCGCTGCCAATGCTAGTGCCACTGCCCCTACCAATGGCAGTATTTGTAGTTCTTATAATTTTACCACTATGATATTTTTTATGACCCATATGATATTTGATCAATGATGGCTGATTTTTGACACTTGACATTATTATTTTTGAACAAAAACATTAATATGGTGATGTATTTTGCTATGTTATTTGAACAAAAAGTTTAATATATATCATGAAAATCGAGTTTTGCCTATTAATATGGTGGTGTATTTTGCTATGTTATTTGACCGTTAACATAGTGGTGTATTTTGAACATAATTACTCTGCATATATGTATATATTTTATTTTTATATGTTTTGTATGGACAAACCCAAAACAACCAACCCCCAAAAAAAATCGACCAAACCCATGAACCTAACCCTCAAACCCAAACCTAAGACCAAGCTAGAACCAGCAACTTAGCTTACAGGATTTTCTTTAATAGTTTCATTGTATTAATATAATATTAAAAACTTTGATGTCTTTATGTTTAAAAAGTAAAAATTAATTAGTTTATAATATTTATATTTTTTTTTTCTATATTTAATTATGTCAGCTATATTTTCAACTTTATAGTTTAAACGAAATGTCGATTGTGTTTTAGTTTTTATGTACACAACCAAGACATGGACAGCTAAGATCCACGTCTCTTGCAACATAACTCTCAATACCCATCGAGGAGTGTATAAGAGAATTGTTTCAACTAAGGGAAAGGGGAGGAGAGGATATATGAGGGGAATTACTAAGAAAGATCATTGAAGAATCAGATCTGGGTCTAGATATTCAGGCGAGACAGCTGCAAGGCTAATTAATAGAGGTATGTTCTAACTGTGGGAAATAAAATATATAATTTTGAAATGTCTAAACTTAGATATATGGTGATAGTAATAATTATAAGTTATTCAATATATATATATATATATATTTGTTGTTTAATATATAGTATATATGATATGTAGGAGGTATATGATAGATAATGCACACACTATATATCGATGATTTATTAAGGTATCTGATTATGAATTAAATTCATGCCTATGTTATTAAAGATGATATGTTGCTGGATTTTGACCCTGAATCTTTGCTAATGCCTACAAAGGATAGGGAGTTTGTGGAGGGAGAGGCAGAGTAATTCGGTCACTCGATGGATGGTCCCAAGATGGGTAAGAAACCTTGAGGGAATCCGCGTGGAGACTGTTTCATGCACCCTCAGCACAGTAATTCTACCATCCTCCATTAGGATAAGGAAAGAGGAAAGGACAAAAATCCCTTCAAATTGTTTATGGCAAGAAGCTATGTAGCAATGTAATGTTCTTCTCAAAGTCTTAAGGTTACTAATAAATATACCTTGATTCTTATATGTATGATTTAAATTGTAAACCTAACCATGATAAGAGTATATGCTTGTATATGTTTATTAAATTATTATGTATGATATGTGCAGGACCTGAAGGCAAGTCTTTCATTTGCAAGTTAATTGCTTGGTAAGTTCAAAAATTCCTTATCCTAACTTGTGTAATCTATGATCTTAGGTCAAGGTAGCGCAACTTAATAAGGGGACATTACATATAAATATATTCTTCTGTCTTATTTTCACACCATAAAGCTAACAATACTATTCTCTCTAATGGTGAAACCTAGATGAACACAAAATGAAAGCATAATCATCACTGGTCCCTGATTTGATAGAATTGCATGCATACTAAATCCCTAGCAGCATTTGTTTCAATGGATCCAGAACAATTGTATGTTAGAGACAGGCCTTAATCTGGTCTCTAGCATACACCATCTATCTACTTTATATAGAAACACTGACTGCATCTTTTTATGTAATGTATTACTAAAAATAATAATTGTATCATCAAGAATTGAATTGTTACAAATAAACAGGTTAAGCAAACTTTCCAGTAGATGCAAATGAAATAGTTCTTAATTACAAATTAACAATTATTTGTCCATGTATGTATACTAAGCTTGCTTAAATAAAAACTAAAATACACATTACAAACTTAGTTTATTTTAGTTTTTAGTTCAACAAAACCGGACAAAGACAAAAAGAATATATTGAAAAGCAAATCAGATTAATCTCAGAGATATAAGTGAATCTAAGATGTGTTCACAGTCGAACTAATATAATCAGCATACAAGATCAATGGGCATTAAATTCCAGTTACACTTAAGAAAAAAAAAATCTATGGTGCTGAATCTGTGGCTACATTTCATGTCATAAAGATTAATCTTTCTCAATAAGACCAGCTAGAATATATCATTTGTCAAACAATACAGAGCTGACGTATGAGATCTACTAATCATGATTCTGGAAGAAAATGTTTTTTCATATTCCAACAGTTCCAACTATGTCTTTAAAAAATCCAGAACTAACAGGAATCCCTTTTATGCAGCCCCAATTACACCCCAAAAAGACTGAACAGCAAGCATTTTAAACGCTTCATAGCAAACTTATATGACAAAACTGCTAGAAAGGAGAGTTCGATATCAAATTCTCTATAGTAAAAACTACAGCAAAGATCATTTAGACACTGTACCTGTTTGCCATCTCCTGGAAAAGGTATAGCTTGTTCTATGTATGCAGAACTTCCTGAAACAACAAATATTCATCTATATATGATGTTGATGCAGTGAGAACTAATAAAAAAATATTACAGAGAGAACAAATGTACTATAAAGTTGAACAAAATCAAAATATTAGATGTTAATTCGTTTCCACAGCCCATTCTCCTTGTAAGTTTTTCAGGTTTTAGCTGTTTAGGATAAACTGAATACAACAAATTATCTTACACCATTAAAATAAAACCCAACATTCAAACATTAACATTACATACACCAAATTTATTCCAATTGTGCTATGTACTTCTAAGATGTGCTTGTAAAAGAAATTTGCAGACTACACTTCTTCCACACATGCTTATAAGCATAATAAAGATCATTGCACTTTGCAAGTTAGTACTGTGAAGCAGACAAACTATTTGATAATAAATATGAAACACAGAGTAAACAATGATCCTAACATGCAAAGAATCATATATAATGTAAATACATGTATGGTTCCAAGCTCTTGGCATGGAGTCAAAATAGCACTGCAACTATTGACTTGACCTAATGCAAACTGTTAATCGATGGTAAAAATTGCAACATAAAATTACAGGGAATACTCTCAAGAGTATAAACAGATACATGCCGTCTTATGGCATAAAATAGTCAATACACAAATGTTAGAAATTAGGATCTAAGGGTATTGTTGATGTGTGTTTTAGGCACATAACATTCAGAATAAAATACCAAAGCACTTTACCCTCTCTTGAACAAAATCACCTCAGATGCTAAGGGTAAGATCAACTATAATGATTCCAAAGTTTATACATGTCAAGTCTTGACGAGTGGGTAACTCAATGGTCGATGTGAATTGTTGTTTTCACTTGGGGACTTACACAAATGTTCGAATCAACTTCATAGATCATGGATATGCAGAATAGGTGTGCTAATAACTTAGGATATGGTAATGTAGCTCTCGACTTAAGACTTACTAAAAAATGGGCAAAAGGAATAGGGTTCAGGAAATCTATTCTAAATCTGGGAATGTAGGAAATGATGAACAAATTAAGTGGAATCGAACTAGGCAAGGTTTCACAAACAGTTTTTGACACGAGCTTAGTGCAATCATCTAAGGTATACTTATTGATTTTCAAATTATTACCATCAAACATTGAAACCATCCAGATTGATGCATATCAAGGGACGCACAATAATTGAACTTAAGCTTGCATAAATTTCCAGTTGACCACACAAAGCGCACTTACCAATGGCAAGGGGCTAGTGGTATGGATTAAGGATTCCACACAAATATACTCAACAAATCTTCCACTCAATCTAACAAACATGAAAATAAATTCTAATCTAACTTGGAGGAATTGAGAACCTTGAATGCAAACTAACACTTGAAAGACAAAATCACCATCAAGTCGAACAATGATTTATATTCAAATAGCTACAGCATATACCAACAATTCTACAAAACTCTCTCTTACAAATGAGAGACAATGAGGTATATATAGAGTCTCATACAAAATGGATGGCCAAGATTAAAAATAAATCAAGGGCCAAGATCATGCCAACAAAACCCTAGAATTGCCCTAATTAGGGTTTACATCATAAATGGCGCCACCAACATATGGCCCAATAGAAAGACACCTAGTCATCAAATGGGGAATCTTCGAGAAGATTCATCCCTGCATCTCTCTCTCTCTCCTAGCATACTCCAAGAATCTAGCCAATACAAAATCTAACTCCTCCATGGAAATGCTAGGTAAGGTATCCTGTTGTAAATCAATCACGTCCAACGCATCCGAGCAAACATCCAAAGTGTTCTCCCAATCTGGCTTGAGCTTCCGCGAACCATGAACATGAATCAACAAAGAGACCAAATCATCCATTTGACTCTTCTTCAAAGAGTCCAACTGACAAAAATACATAAGTCTCATCTTGTCTCTTAATTCGGCTAAATGTAAACCACTAGCATCACTGACACCAACCCCCAATAACTCCTCTATTGAGGCAAGGACCTTCAACTGAATATCATGAATTCATCCTTCCGTCTCAGCACAACTCAATTGTTCTCATAACCTGATTTCTTCATGGCCAATGAACAATACCAACCATGGAAATCGTATATATCTCCATTGTGCAAAACATTCTCCCTAACCAACGTGGACTTAGGAACCTTTTTCAAAACCCTGAGGCGTGGAATAGTCTTCTCCTAAATAGGCTTGAATTCTTCCCAAACTCCTCCAAATTAGTGGATTCTGAACATGAGCCCAGTTATCTTGTCAAATGCCTGGACAAACTGAGTAAGGAAATCATCCGCCTGTCTCCTTGTATTCTCAATCCATTTCTCCACCTCCGAGAGTGTATTTCTCGCTGCCTCATAATGTGAATGTAGTCCACGATCAGTTGCAATAGAGGAAATAAGGGTGGGATTCTCATGCATTACCCCTGCAATGTACTCTCTAAGTCTGATATTCTCTTCTTTGTAATTCTCCTTTTCTTCAATCTCTCTATCCAATCTCGCACCGATTGCCCTAAGGTTATCACCAACCTCCTAAAATTCCTACTCTCTTGTAGTACGGTCAAGGGCAACTGAAGTAATCTGGAAATCCATGGGAGTAGCAATGTCTGTCGTCACACCTGCAACGGGAACAACCACCTCCGCAATCAGCATTCCTGTTTCATCTCTAGCTATGTCTAACAAAATCTCAGCTCTCTTAGGCTCTTTCTCCTTATTGGTCCTAGCTAAGTAGTCATAAATGTCATCAACAGGTTGTGCCTCTATCATTTTCTTACTTTTCTCCATACTCTTCATCAGCCAATTAGGAATAGCGGCCATCTCCATACCATCATCGAGACACATATCTCGATCAAGCTCTCTCAATGCCGAGATAACATCGTCATCATCATTAGGATTATTCCTGGTCGAAACATATACATTCTTTCCCAAACTAACCTCCAAAAGGACTGTAGGGGATCCCGACTGATCATCATCCTCATTAGGTGGAGCAGATGTCATTGTGACATGTAAATCCTGAATATTCTCTGGTAGTATCACTGTGTTGGAACATTGCTCGAACTCCATATTCTGTTCTAGCATTTCAACGTCCTTGATTAATGAGACATTGAGAGGTGGGGAAGGAATGAAAGGCGAAGGAATAGTAGTCTTTTGTTTCTTCTTCTTGACCTCCTCAATCTTCTTCCCTCTAGCCTTGACTTCTCCTTGTGTGTTTTTCCTTCTTTTGGGAGTTTGACTCTCCTCACCCACATGAATCCTAACATCACTGATAGTACTCTGATCATCCTTGAAAGCGGATTCCTCCTGTTTCATCTTTTCATAAGTGAAGGTGACACCCATATCAACTAACTTATTCATCTAAATATCTACCCATGCTTGGGAGAAACTCAAGACCTCTCTCGTCAATAAATTCAAACCTATTTCTTCTAATTCTAACCAATTAGGCAATAGAATCGCCTTCTTCATTTCATTTTCATATTGTGGATGCGTATGATCCCTATCATCTAACACTTGGTCAAGAATGAGAAAAAGTCCACGCTTCCTCATGAAATCCACTGACATCCTGGACCACATTCGTCTCTTCACTACCTACTCGTCCATCAGGTTGGCCCAATAATCGTCTATGTCTACCTTGTGGATGAACTTCTCTCCCCTGATCCTTCCAACCTTCTTATCTGGATCAAATCTTTCTCTTTTCTTGTATGTTGCAAATCGATAGAATGCAAGCTCCTCACTTGTTGTGCTAGCTGCTAAGCCGGACTGGCAAACCTCCAACGTTTTCCGAACTGAAATAGGAAATGTCATACCCGTTATGTGCTTTTCCTTCCGGATAGAATCAAACTCCAAAAGTTGTCTCACCACTTTCAACAAGATCACTCTGTCAAAAGGATACCTAGGAAGCCTGTAGGGTTTGGATTGAAACCCATGAATCCTAAGGTATGTGAAAGTGGGAAACTATATATACCACGATCCATATTTCTCTATCAGCTCTGTTGCCTCCTTGGACAACCTCCTGTGGACTCCACCTTGCAGCATCCACGTGATGTACATTGTGAATACATCATTCACTCTTAATTCTATACATGTTCAGCTGTGGATAGCACTCATAACTCCTGAATTGTCCTTTTCCATTCCCGACTTCACCTTTGCAAATCAATCCTTTGTATGTAACAAACCATGCAAGCAGGTACACCAAATAGGAAGTCAGTGAATCACTTGGACTACTCCACATTCTTCAGCTGAAAGTCAAGGTTGTCATTTATGATTCTAGACCAATTTATTAATGTTCCTTTTAGACAATCCTGGATGAAATAGAGCATCCATCCATCATATATTGCACCCTATGGCATCCACATCACTCGGTTAAGAAGGAATACTAAATCACTATATTCCTCTTTGAAGTCTGTGCACATGAGTGTCTTGGGTGCCTTGGAATGATGAATCCTAGGCTCGATCATCCACTCCTTATTCACCACGGTTTTTCACGCATCCACTTTCTTCTTATATCAGTTTTCATATTCATCTTTAGTTATATCCTTCATGTCTGCTCCACATGGAATTCCAAACACCTCAGCAAGGTAGGCAATGACAACACCCTTAGGAGTCATTCGGGAGCGAGGATCATAACATCATGCACACTCCAGGATAAGTTCATTGCATTGTATGGATTGCAGAAATCCAGCGGTCTAATAAATGCCTCTCTACATAATGTTCACATAGGTTGGGGAAGCGATCTGGCTTCCAATTCTGAACATACGTTGTCGCATTTGGTTCATGTTTAGGAAATGCATGTTCGTGTCTGTAATCTCCTTCCATCGGATGACATCTTGGATTCTAAATAGAATCCAGTCTCAAGTATCTTCTGTTGTTCTCTCCTTTCCTTGAGTCCGGACTTCGACATCGTACCTGTACGAAGCTAGAAGTTAGAACTTAGGAAAATAAATAATATTCTTGACAAAATTCCTGATTTCTTAATGATTTAGACTAATTTTGGGTATGGAAATCACGAAAATAATCCACGCTCTTGATAGATTTCAACAATTGGATACAAAAATGTGACAAGGTTGGGGTATAAAACACTCATTAAGTTCATCAAAAATCAATAACTTTCAGACCAAAGTCTGAAAACGCCTCCTTATACTTAGAAATTATGTTCAAATTAGAATGCAAAGGAGTATACCGGATCAACAATGACTAAGGAAAAGGTGTCAAAGGTTGTGTTTTCACACAAAACCAAGTCTGAAGACATCTTCTGAAGTCAACAATGGCTCCCAACAAATCTGAAGACAACTTGCAACTTCACAAATCAATCTCTAAAAAACATGTTGCAATCACCCAGATATGCACAAACTTGATGAAAATCAATTTTGATGATGAAAGCAATCATATCCAAGAATGTAGGTATGGCTGGCAAAAGTTTAATTTTCTAAGGACAAGTCTGAAAATGGATTACTTCAGACTTACCAGCACTTTGGAAAGTGATTAAAATCCCTAAAAATGATTGACAAATGACAAAGGAATGGACTCCAAGCAAAATCGCCAAAGGTGTCAGGTGGCTGGAAATGAAAATCTCTAAGGACAGCAGCCAATAATGGAATTTACAGACCTGCAACAGCTCTGAATAACTCTGAAAATAGACTGAAAATGACCTCCAATCAGCCTCTAGACAAAATCACCTAAGGCACGCATGAAGTGAAAACGCCATGTAGGTCTGAAAACGAATTTTCCAGCCAGCATGAAGGTGCAAGATATCAACAATGGAGGCAAAACTCAGGTCTGAAACACCAATCAACAAGCTCCCAGAAAAGGCGTCACCAATGGTGAAGGAAAATCGTCAAAGATTGGAGGTGAAAACCTCACAAACACAAAATCGCCCTCTCCACCAAAATCGCCAACTTCAAAAAAAATCGCTCTCTCCAAAATCGTGGCAAATAACATCAATGGCAGCCACCAAGAAAATCGCCCTGCTGAAAATGGAGGAAAAAATGCCAATGAAACTAATCTTCAATCAAGTGTGTCACTTAGACACTTTGCCAAAAATCGCCAGCTGGAGGAAAAATCGCCCTTGCATGAATATGCTTGGCAAATATAATGATAAAATAATGTTGGGGCGTCCACATCTGCACTCAAAGGGGCCAGCACGCAAGGAATGATGTGATTAAGGACCACAGCGGTAAAAATAAAATAAATACGATTTGCTAAAGAATAAAGTCAATAAGTCTCATCTACGGGAATATGAAGAGAGCAAAAACAAGGATAATATTACAGTAGACGAAAAAGGAATACATTTCCTATTGAAGAAGAAAACACACTGGGGAGTCACGGGAAAACAAATCTGCACTCAGCATTCAGGAAACGGGACTTATATTCAGGAGCCAGACACACAGAGGAAGTTCGATTGCCATGGAAAGGCATTCACAAAGTCATTGGAGGTAACTCTGTACCGATAAGGGAGGCAGCAGGTATGAACCCTTTCACTGAATATTCCCAGCATGAGGATAATAAATTTAGTTAAATTCTCAGTATTACTGTATGTTCACAGAATTATAATGATAACTGATTTACAATATCACTGATTTGTTAAGATAGAACTGTCTCCTAAACAATCTAGTTAAGTCTTAAGTGTATTGGGATAGATTAATTATGGTTAAAACAAGCCTAATCTTAGTAGGGGACATTACAAATTCACAAGGTGAAACAAGTGAGATGGGATCCTGCTCTAGAATTGCACAGAGAATGCTTCTTATCAGGTGGAAAAGACTGTGCCTTCCACTCTGCAAAGTTCGATGGTTGGCTTGGGAAAAGAACAAATGTTGTTGCTAAGGACATTACACATGCTGCAATTACTCAATGAGTCTATCTTGAGCCCAAGCTAGGATAGGCCTAAGCTGGATTAGGACAAAGGCAACTCAAATTTAGTGTTGCTTTAAGCCAAAAAGTCAGATTATGACTCATTCCAATCCCCTTGCAAATGCCTAAAAAAAGGGTGAGGTTTGATGGAAATATTGTCATTGATGTCAAAGCTGTGAAGAAGTTGTCTTTGATGTCAAAGGAATTTGTTAATGAAGATTTTGATGAACAAATAGTTGATGAACATATTATGTGATGAGATTGCTATACTATGGAGATTGATGAACATATTATGCTATGGAGGTTGAAGGGAGATTGATGGAAACTTGTCATTAATGTCAAAAGAATTAGTATACTTCATAGTATACTTTATTGTGTTGATGCCACAATCGGGTCTACAAAGCATATATTTATGATTGGCAATACTGTATATTCTAATACAGCAGTAAATGGGTACAAAGTATAGTATGTACACAGCAGTAAAAGGGCCTACAGAAAACAGAAAATTATATAGTCCCAGCAGTGAACAGTTCCAGTAAATGGCATGTATTGTCTACAAAGAATAGTATGTAAAAAGCAGTAAAAATATACAAATGTTATCACACAGATTTACACCGGTCTGATATATGTTAGGAGGCGGCACAGCATATAGCCAATCGTATTCATATGCCTGTGAATGGATACTGTAGCATACCGTATTTCTAAGATATTATAACATACCGATCTGATACTGTAGCAAATCATGGTTCTGTGTGACAGCTACGTAGTCAATAATTAATACGTAGTTCACAAAGTTATTCATTAACAGCAACCAATGAAAAAGACAAAACAGAAAAAAAGACAAGTAAAAATAAAAGAAATAAAAAAAGGGGCCCACCTCATTATGCTAGCCCCCACTAAAAGACAAAAAGATCATCCTACGTAATGACTTGTATAGTCATAAGTAAGGCAGCGATTAAATAAAAAGGAAGATAAAGTGGCAATTAATAATAAACAATTAATATGAAGAGTTTCGATTGGTATTTCCAAAAGGGTGTGAATTGTTAAAAGAGAAGATAATACGGGTGTGATGTATATTAACGAAAATAAGAAGAGGTGTGATTTCATAAATGAAATCTCAGTTTGCTTAATAGGGACGTGCCTCTTTGTTTCTAAAAGATGTCACTTCAAAGTATTATGAGAGATATAAAAAGAATGTGAGATAAGAGTGGAGAAAATACGTGGAATCTGAAGAAATATATGTGCGGAGTATGTCAGTGGAGAATAATAATTCTAAAATTATTTCAGACTGATACGTATATGCTGAAAAATTCAGAAGTGTGTGAGAGAATAATGTTGAGATTATAACTCAGAAATTAAAGAGTTCTAAGAAATATGTGTAAGTGTGTTAAAGGTGTGTGGGTATACAATGCTGAATAAATAATTCTGGAATAAAAAGTACGTGGAGTCTGGAAGAATATTTTCTGAATTGACAGTGTAATGTGTGGAATGTGAAGAATAAAATAAGAGAATATATCTGAAGAGAAAGTGTTGTGTGTGGGTTGGTGCTCACAAAACAGAATTTGGGGAGTTGGTGCTTCCAGTGGGTTGGTGCTCACAAAACAAAAATTTGGGGAGTTGGTGCTTCCAGTGGGTTGGTGCTCACAAAACAAAAATTTAGGGGGTTGGTGCTTCCAGTGGGTTGGTGCTCACAAACAATTGTAAAAGAAGAATTACATATATATATATATAACATCATTTTAGTGGCTTTCTCCCGCATTGGGTTTCCACTCAAAATTATTGTGTTCATGTGCATAACTATTTTTCAGTGATTGATCCTATCATATAAAATATTGAATTGGTAAAAAGTTTCATTATACTGATTCACCCCCCCCCCCCCTCTCAGTATAACTGTGTGCTCTTCAAGGTTCACCAAAAAATGAGCAAAGTTAGGTGTTTTAGAACTTTCGGCATTCCAATCCCCTTGCAAATGCCTTAAAAAAAGGCCGAAGTTCACCAAAACATGAGCAAAGTTAGGTGTTTTCAGAAATTTTGGCACTCTAATCCCCTTGCAAATGCATTAAAAAAGGTCGAAGTTCACCAAAACTTGAGCAAAGTTTTGGTGTTTCCAGAACTTTTGGCATTCCAATACCCTTGCAAATGCCTAAAAAAAGGCCGAAGTTCACCAAAACATGAGCAGATTTCGGTGTTTGCTAAACTTTTTGCTTGAAAAAGCCAAGGTTAAGGCCAAACTTTAGGCCAAGGATCATGTGTTTGCAATAGGAAAAAGGGGAGTGCTTGAGTCTTTTGTGTCTTCCTGCCACCAAAATTCAAACAAAGGCATCAAAGATCCCTCATGAACATAAGCAAAGGATTGCAGCATTAGATCTATGTGTTTAGGGCAGATATAAACTAAGGAAATGAAACAGAAACAAGGCATGAGTTGCATTACAGACCTATATTTTGTGTTTGCTAAAAGAATGACCTTATTCCCTAAACTTCTTCCAATGCCTAGAAAAGAACCGAAGTTTATACTGTTCCTAAGCAAAGTTTATAGTTTTCCAAAATGCCTGAAAACAATGGAGTTCTGGCCAAAGTTGATCAAAGCCTGACGAAAGTTAGGTATTTTATGAACTTTTTGCATTCAACCCCCTTGAAAAGACCGAAGTTTAGGCTGAGTTTCATGCATTGCCTTGCAAGCTTCAGTGGGAATAAAACCTTAGTTCCAACGATACTAAAAAGGCTGAAGTTCAGGCCGAACTTGCTTAGTTCGTGCCAAAATTTGGTGATGTTCTTAACACTCCCTCAAATGCCGACTAAACCTCAATATCAAGAGTAGTCTTCATTGCCATGGGACTTCCCTATGCCAAGATTGATCCTTGGATCACTTCCTCAAAGCCAAAAGACCCTCGTATATGCAATTGTAGAGTAATGTTCAAATCACAAAGAAGGTAATCAATTTGGGTTCCTTCAGGGAATGAGTGAATAGTGAATGAATGACTAGATGAAATGGTAATTGATCGTTAACCTGTGTGTCCATGCAGGATGAAGAACACAAAGGAGGCCATGTGGAGATGCTTGGGATAAAGTAAGGTCTACAACACTACCATCCAGAGCACTGATTTAACCGAAGGATTCCCAAGATAAAACCAAAAGAAGAATTCCATGCCAGTACCCTGAGGATGTCAGTGAGCAAACCCAAGGACAAAATAAGAAGGGGTTGGACGAGCAAAGGCCACTACCACCATCAACAAGAAGTTGAAAGCCAAGCCATGAGATCGAAGGAAGGATCACAGAGCAGTGTGTGGTAGGGCCAATTGGTGCCATTTCTAGAACAATGGAAAACAATGGTAGAACACATAGAATGCTACAGAAGTATGCAGAAACAAAAAATGAACAACTAAAGATGACAGAAAATAAATTTATTGTAATAGCAGTTTCTTTATTGTAAGATGACTACTTGTTGGCCTGGTTTAATGCAATTCAAAAAGGGGCCACAAGTTAGTTATTTCCGAGGTACCAAATTCACCGTTTTGTGCCTCGAGTGTAATGTCCCCTTCTCAATGATGTGCTTTCAGTGGTCCATTGGCCTATTCCGAAGACCTGTAGGCTATGTGGAAAGGAAAATTAGGGTTTCCAACTTTTGTGGAGTTTTGCACGAGCTTTCTAGGGTTTATCAAGAGGGAATCCTTCAGTTCTGTCTATGGTTTTCTTCTGGGTTTTTCATGGGCTCCAGGGTAGCATAACATGCATTGGATTTCTTGGTGAAGTGAGAACTTACTATTTTTAGTAAGTTAGGGTTTAGTTGTTTGGATGATGTTGTCTTACTGAGCTTTCCAAGCTCTTCCTCTAGGTGCAAAGATCATGATTTTCGGAGAAGTATTTCATGACTTACTATTTTTAGTAAGTGGCAGTATTGAGCGTTTCTAGTTTTAGCAGTCTCGGACAGGGTCCTGATTCAGCACAGTTCAGTGGCCTTCGTCGCACAGCTTCATCCTTGATTTTGATGTTAATCGGTACAGGAGTTATAAGTTATTGAATTAAATATTATTTCCTTATCCTGAGGTTTAATATTTAATTATTTTATTACTGATTAATTGTGTTTTGGGTGACTTAGGGAAAAGGATAAATATCTGCTACTAATATTATTATTTCCCCTAGTCAGGTGGTGTTGAGAATGATTAAACATGTCATGTTTATATTGTTTTAATATTGCAAGTTGTTCACCTAGCAAAAGTTCGAACTTTGCCTAGGGAGTTGGGAATAAGTGGATGCCATTTTGAGGGGACATATTTAATAAAATTCAAATGTGTTGGATGCCTTGGAGTGTAATGAAACAACATGTAATTTGGGGCGTATTTGTATGCATTTGCATTTGAATTTGCTGGAGCAAGAAGTTATAAATAAGAGCCTTGGGCTCTCATTTTGGTTATCTTGAAAAATGCATCGTTATGCTACCGGTTTGGCAATAGAAATCTCAGCTTCGAACTGAGCCTTCCTAGCTAAGTGCAGTTTCGTACTTGAAAGACAGTACCTAGCTGTTTTCCATGTTCTCTCAGTGATCTTTGTGAGTTTGTTGAAGTGAGGGATTGTTGGTTCTGCTGTAGTTCAAGTTTCAGTGTGTTTCCGAGCTGCTAGGAAAGTCATGGCTGAAGCATACTTTCATTCATAAGTCTTTGTGTGATCGCCTGCTGCTTCTGGGTATTGGCTCTTTGTTTTTCTATGTCCCAGGCGATGGTATTTGTAAGTGTTCAGCACTAATCTCTGAGTATTCATTTTTATATTGCAAATCAAAATTTCCAGCTTTGGCATTTTTCTCTGTGTGGGCATTTGGAAGCAAGTTGAGTTGAATGGGATATTTGGTGGTCAGTTTGTTGGTTGTTCTTGGTCATTATTGATATATTAGCAGTTTGGGTTTGGTTTGGAGTGATTTGGGCGAATTGTGACAGAGTTTTATGCATTTTAGTGTGTCTTGGTGCTGCTGGTAGTGCATTTCCAGCTTGCTGTCAAAAATTACAGATTTTCAGAAGTTAGTATTTGGGTGTGCATTTAGGAGTGTGAATAGATTAGTTGATTTGGGAGTGATTTGAAGAGATTTGGGTGAGTTTGGAGAGAGATATGAGTATGCCATAGCTTCTTGAAGTTGTTGGTCTGCGTATCATTGCTCCTAGAATTTCATAATTTCATGTTGAAGGGCTTTTGGGGAGTTAGCACTTGCTTGGGAATATTTATCAACTTGGACAGCATTACTTCTCTATTCAATCTCTCTATTTTCTATATTGTAAGGTTAAGTAGTAGTACTACTAACAATTTCTGATGTGTTCTTGCCCACTGCATAAGTGGAAGAGGCTAGCTTAGCCGCCTTCTTGCTTTGTAATTCAGTTTATGTACTCAGTCCTCCCACTAAATAAGTGGTCGAGTGATAAGTTTTATGCATTGTCCTCCCGCTGAAATATGCGGTAGAGTCATAGCTTAATGTAAAGTCCTCTCACTGAAATACGCGGTAGAGTGATTGAGTTTTAGTTTCTTGTTATTTCCCTTGGCTGGTTTACCGCCAAGAGTTCAGTTTTTATCCTGTTGGATAAGAAGAAGGGGTTGGCTTGCCACCCGTGCATTGTAATTTCAGTTTGGTTTATGGTGCTAACGTTCCCCTCAGCACTGTATGCTCTCACCCTCCCAAGTTGGGCTCTTGATGATCAGAAAGTGGAGGGTTCTTTTCAGTTGTATGGATTATTTCTCTAACCTTAACGGGTTATGGTGTTTGCTTTGTAATTCTTATTGCTAAAAACCAAAAAAAAATTAAGGGGAATATTACATCGAGCCTTGTGTATTTTTCTCTTCTATTTTTCTCTTCTAGTAGGATTAACTGAAAACAATTGAAGGTAGCTGAAAATATGGTTGATGCTTGTTGGGATTAACCAAAAAGTTGTCAAGGTATCTAGAAAGCAGATCAGAGCCATTAAATAGATTGACTCCTAGCCATTGATTCAGAATGTAAAATCTATAAAAGACCAGTGCCTCTCTCATTGTAAGAGGTTATAGTTAGAAAGGTTAGACAGTTAGAATTTTATAAGTAGCAATAGTTAGAAGTAATATTAGAATAGGGTAGAAATTGTTGGACAACAATTGTTGTAATAGATATTAGAACAAATGAATAAAGCGTTGAAGCATGGTGTTTTGCCATTTGCCCTAATCTGTTAGCATGGTTTATTTTCATCAAGTTAGTTGAAGTTCAATGACCTTAATGGTGAAGTGTGAGGGTATTTGATTTGATTTCATGTTCATACCATTGGAGGCTTACTAATTGTAAGTCCCCGTGCATGGTTAGTCTGAGCTTACCGTTGCTCTTACTTCAACTATGAATATTTGTTTTAGATTGCGCCAAAATTAGGTATCTAAATGAATATTCAGTCTGAAAATCCTTTTATTCCCTTTGGAGCTTGCACTATTCCTATGGAGTTGTGAATTTATCTCTGGCTAAGAAGGAACTAGTTTTATTTGAAATTTGTCTAACAACAACACCAATCGTTACTGTCATCATCCCTAGTATCTCTAAACCCTATCCCTTTGCTTTTAATTTCCCCAGTTTGAGAAGTAAAGCATCGCCAAATTGCCAAACCAAATACAAACCAGCTTGTCAGATGCATAAGTCCCCTCTTGTTCACAAGCAAAACACATTGACCCTGAGTTCTCCTAAGCAAGTCAAAACCTAACAGCTGGAACCTTGAGGTTATCTCCTATGATCAATCCGAATTCAACATTCTATGCATTGACCGAAAGTGCGGGCTTTCACCACCAACACATACCAATGGCATCAACCTTACCATGGCATTGAAGGACTGTCTTGGTAGATAGGTTGAGCCAAACATATGAAAAACTCTTTAAGGACATAACAATAGTATAAAGTTGACCATAACTAAAAAAAGTTGGAGACGCATCACGTAGTGCAAAGTTTCCAAGTTCTAATTATACCAAAATAGCACAACAAAAACTAACTACATCATAAGGAGGATCAAGGATTGGTAATTACAAATCTCCAAGGTTGATTTGGGATCTTGGTAACTACAGGAGCATTCTAATACGTGATTGCTTGAGGACAAGCAATCTTGAAAAGGGCAGATTGTAATGTCCCTTCTTCAAAATTAAAATAAAACCCAACAATTATCATACATAGTGCAGCAAATGTATTATCCAACACAACAAATGCAATCTACAAGGAAAAATCAATTTCTAGCCTTGAGGAAGGGTTAAGTAATATCATAAAATGAAATCATAATTAAAATTTAATAAAATTAATCAAATGGCATTTGAAGAGGTATGTCCTTTCAAGGAAAGCTATATTTAAGAGAGGCTAGGCAAGGAGGAGGAGACAAATTGAGAAATACCTGATTTCTATTCCTTGTTGGAGCATGGAGATTCAGCTCATTTAACCTGAGAACGGAAACCCTCCAAGTCTAGAATTGGAGGATGAAAACCCACAATTCCTTGGAGTTGTTTCATACAAAAATCACCATTTTGTTGATTTGACTGATTTTCAAGTAGATATTGATAACAAATTCTATGATGGATCACCGAGTGTGATCCGAAACATTGATGCAAAAATCTTGTACACAATTAAATCCAGAAACTGCACTCTTGTTTATATGATGGATTTTGGAAATCTCTTAGAACTGAACAATTTCTAATTAATAGCATTTGTTGTTCATCAGCAAATCTAATCACTATTTTTGAAGAAGGTTTATGCTGAGTGTGATCGTGGCAATCTAAGGACTAGTTAATTTAGATCACATGCATTTGGTTAATCCTTCCAACATCCTTGTGAAGAGTTGTACCTTTCCATAAAGGAGTTAAAAATTAACGTTTAATATTTAATGTAACTGTTTAATACTTAAGAACAAAAGATTTGAGGAATTACCATTATTAATCTACAACAGCCAATTCAGGAGCCTTGTGAATGGCCATTAACATTTAAATTTTGTGAAGAAAATTAAATTTGATAGAATATTACAAAATATAATATTCGATATACTTCAGTTGGGGCACTCTCACAGTGGTACACAATGATAAGTGCTGTCTTGCTAAATTGTCTCCTTTCCTGTGAATTGGAATTATCCAAAGGGCACTTGAAGTCTCCAACATCTATGATGATTTGAAAGGAGATAATCACATGTTACCTAATAGCTATAGGGTCCCCCATGAGGTTCTATACCTCAAAGTGACAGCCTGCTGAAGGAAAAGAACCATTACCTCTAATGCAAGTGGCTGAAGAAATTCCATAAAATCCACTAAGTCTCTATACAAACAATGATACCTCCTACAAATCTAATGGCAGATGTGGCACCATTTTATGATGCGCTATTTTGCCTTTACCTCTTGGAGAGAAAAAAGAAATTAGATTTTCTCAACACGTGAAATACGGTGAATCATCTCAAGTCAAAACTATGAGGAGCAAAAGGACAAAGTCAAAGATAAAGAGGCAAAAGGGTAAAATTAAGAGTTACCTAGTTCATTGGCCTTTGGGAAATGAAGAGTTGATTAGATAAGTGAAAGATTAACTAAATGATATATATTTACATGTACAGCATTAAATAGATCAAAATAAGAAGTGCATTGAAGTGTGTTTAAAGTATTTTCATCTTTGTGTTCATGTGCTTATTCATCCTGTGTTAATTTTAATACATGCTAGAAAAGAGGCCCAAAGAGAACCCCAAACATATCCAAACGGCAAGGAGTCTAAATGGTTGTTTCATAAATGAGTTAAAGGTTGCAAGATAGGATGTGCCTTAAAATCCAATAACTTTTAGAGATAAACATAAATTTCAAAAGATGAATACCTTTTGGAACCCCCAAACCACATAGAAGTGAAACAATAGATCTAGTATCAAGACGTCTACGAAATCTCTTGCCAATACATACTTGCACAGTAGGAGCATCATAAACCTGCTACAATAAAATGAGAACATGAAAAAATGTAGTTCTTCAAAAAGACTACTCTTTATATGATACAAAATCCAAAATAATAAATACATGATCCAATTCCCGAAATCAAATGAACTTGGGTACATAAGCAAAAACCTGACTTGGTACTAATATAACACATAATTTACACTTCTAAAGATTATTTATCTCCATAATATATTGATGTATGATTCAAACCAGAAATATACTAAAAAATCAATTAAGAAAAATTGTCACAAAAAAACAAGTTGTAAACATTACAACACGCAATAGAGATTAAAGCTATGTTCCACCAAGTTTCTAGGACGCGAGGATGGGGGGATGTGTTTCGAGGATGGGATTTTTCAAGGCCATTTTTCAGGATGATTGGAAATGACAATGGGGGAGGGTTGTGTGTATATGTATATGTATATGTATATATACACACTAAGTCCAGAAATCGGCGAATTTCAAGCATGAAGCTCGATTTTTTTCGAATTTCAAACTTTTTTAAAAAATACGTTCCAATTCGGCCATAAACTTTTTTAGGGATTTTGAAATGCATTTAGGGTTTTTTAAGATTGTCGGCATATTTTTTTCTAAAAGGTTCATCTCCGCCTTTGTAAACACAGAACTCTCGTGAAGAGGTGTAGATTTTCGGCGGATTTTGAAGTTGCATTGCGTGTGTCACCGTCGCTGCATGAAGTTGCAGTGCGTTATCTATTGGGTCGCCGTCGCTGCAAGCCTACAAGGGTTCCCGTTGCTGAAAAGCTTCCCGTCATTCTCACAGCCTTATACACTCATGTAATAATTTATTAGAAGTATTACATATATTTATAAATAAACAAAATTATATCAGGCGAATTTTATCCGATTTTTTTTTTTTTAATTTTCCCCTTGTCAAATTTTATCCGAATTTCATGGTCGTCGAATTTGAACCTTGTGACTTAGTATACACATGTACATGTACATGTACATATGTGTGTATGTGTATATATATATATGTGTGTGTGTGTGTATGTGTGTGTATGCATATATGTTTGTATATATACAGGGAAATCTCAAGTATTCATATGATAACATTGATAAAGCATTCATCATATTGACATATACATTATAGAATCCTTAAAACACAACAACAGAGTTCACATGAGACTCAAACAAATTAATATTTAATTGATTCCATAATTCATGTCAATGTGCTTATTATATAAAATTGAAAAATAGTAATACTAAATACACCAAAATGCCCAAAGGCTACAAGTTTGCACTTCAAATGTCAAAAAATGTATAACATTGTGATGGAAAGTATGATGGTTGCCTCAAACTGGTATCTCACAATACCACATCAAAATCAAGAGTCTTTCTAACTTGGATGAAAAATAATTTACTACAAAAATGAAGTCAAATGCTACTCATGGAGTGTTATGTTTAGTCATGTTAGGGTTAGAGGGGACTGGGGGACATAACATCATTTTAAAAAAATTAAGTTGGGCGCTTTTTTTTGTTTTTTGAGCATTAGAAAAAAGGGGACAGTCGATCATCCCCACTTTGTCCCTGAGTTGTCCCCTTTTTTCAAAAATGCCCCCGAAATTCTAGCAAATTTTAGAGATGGTTGGGAAATGTCTCCAAGCCATCCCCCATCCCCGAGATGTCACTAGTGCAAGTTCACGAGCAAAAAACCTCGAGGAAGTGTCCTCGTGTACCATTGGATTAAAGAGTAATTACCCACACAAGAAACTGATCTAAAATGGATTGTAATGAATTTGGGTTCAAGAATTGATTTTCATCCAAGAGTCAACTTTTCAACAAAGTATTATAGTTTGACAAGCTGTCAACTTTGATTTCTTCTCTTCACAATATAAATAAGCATCAGCAGGCAGGAAAGTTGACCAAGAAAACAACAAAAGTTGATACCTTAAAAAATTTGGAAGAATCTCATACAATTTGACATACAAACAGAAGTGAAATGAAGACCTGGAGAAGCAGGCTAACATTAAGTGTTTAGCTAATGTCAAGTTGTTTGGACAATGTTGAGCCACCTAGCCAACATCAAGCAATCTGACCAATGTCAAATGGTTTATCCAACATTAATATCTAATTGTTGGTTGATGTCAACATAATATCATGCATGATGACCAATGATGGTTATTTTGTTTGAATCAAACAAACTGGTTGGGTTCAAAGAGTTTGCCTAACATGAGACAGTTCCAGTGACATCAAGATGTTTGGCTAACATGAACATGTCAATTGATATGGCAATTGGCCAGTGTCACCAGGTTTTGACCAAAAAAGGTGTCCAAGCAATCGATGCAATTACAAATAGTTGAGATGTATTTAAGGATACAACAAAGATCAAAATTGCAAACTGAAGTCTTGGCCTTTAGGGTCCAATCAAAGTTGCAGAACATGGATTTGAATACAGTATCGAATACGAATACAACCACTTTTGAAGATCACCAATATGGATATGACATTTATAAACACATAAATATATATTTAACATAAATTTGTAAGTTAATAGAGGACATTTTCATTACTTTAAAAGCAATGTAGACACATAATTGCTACATAAATAATTATAAGTTGATTTTCATTTAACAATTTACAATATACAAAAAAAAATGTACAAATAAAAACCTGTAATTAAACTAACAATAATGCCAATTAAACCTAAATTAAAATAAAATCAAGTAGAATTTAAATATAAATTAAAATAATTAAATATGTTCAAAATCAGTAAGCTGTTTCTGGATTTGATTGTGTACATGTTTTTGCATCAACGTTTCGGATCACACTCTGTGATCCATCATCAAGACTAGCTGCTTAGATTTGAAACAAAGTTCCCTCCCATGAAGGGCATCAATTAATTTGATCAAATTTCCACAATCCATAACTAAATCAGTAAGTTGTTTCTGGATTTGATTGTGTACATGTTTTTGCATCAACGTTTCGGATCACACTCTGTGATCCATCATCAAGACTAGCTGCTTAGATTTGAAACAAAGTTCCCTCCCATGAAGGGTATCAATTAATTTGATCAAATTTCCACAATCCATAACTAAATCAGTAAGCTATTTCTGGATTTGATGGTGTACATGTTTTTGCATCAACGTTTCGGATCACACTCTGTAATCCATCATCGGGCCTAGCTGCTTAGATCACACTCTGTATGTTCAAAATTTCAAATTTTAAAAATACAAAAATAAATAAAGAATAATAATCTAAACTTTTTAAAAAAATCACTTTCACATTTAACTATTTATATCTTAATTTAAAATTAAATAACTAAAATAAAATAAGTAAATATAAATTAGAATAATATTTATAATTTAGTAACGAATAAACAATTAAATAAATATTAATAAATTTTATTTATATGAAAAAATAAATTTTAATTTTTTAAAAATCTCCAATATTTAAACAACATAATATAAATATTAAATATAATATAATAATATTATAATCTCTATGCTCTGATGGAGAATAGCAAAAATGTGAATGATGCAAACCAGCTGAAGGGAGCAACGCAAGATGATGTGGAGGACCCTTGGCCTTGCTCTGCAACCAGCCATCAAGGAAAATTGACCATTGATTTGTCAAAAGAGTCCAGAGAGGATATTTGTATGATGGAAGAATTGGCGATTATCTATCATTTCATTGGTCTGCAAATAGCTAGAGAAAAAATTAGGGCTTGGATATCAGAGAGTAGGAAGACTCGGGAAATAGTGAAATTTCTGCCTAAAGGATTCTTTGCTGCAATTTTTGTTTTTGCTGAGGAAAGGGAGAAGGTTTTGCAAGGGGGATTATGGAAAATAGGGGACAGTCCATTCTATATGCAGAAATGGTTTCCTAATTTCAACCTAGCAAAGTCAAACCCTTGTGATCGCCCACTTTGGATTCGGCTTTATAATTTCCCGATTGAATATTGGTCAGAAGATTGTTTGGAGTAAAGAGGAAGAACTTTGGACACCTTGATTATTTTAGATGTAGATATCATAGAGAGTAATTCCTATTTATATGCTCATCTAAAGATTGCAGTGATTAAACAAATACCAAAGGAAATTCAAATTTGCTTTGATGGAATCCAATGGATACAAAAAGTAGAGATTGAGGAAGAGAAATAAATTTGCCTCAGATGTCGAAAATAGGATCACTAAGAGAAAGCATGTAAAATCAAACACAAAACCATGAATGTTTGGGTTTAGAAAAAGTAGAGTAAAGAGAGTATTGCTCAAACCACAAGCAAGAAGACAATCGATGTTGAGGTTGCAGCTTTGGTCGATCGATGTAAGGGACTTGCTTATGTGATCCCTTCGAAAATGAAGAAAAGCAATATGTTTGCAATGAATGGTATGATTGGTTTGCAAATAAAAGGCAAAGTTGTTCCTAAGGAAGATAGCAAACGCATGGGGGCTTCAAAGAAGTTGCCAGGCCCAAGTAATAAGAACAGATCTATTTGTTCCAATTGCGCGAGGAGAGGAATCATATCATACTGACCCTATACAAAATGAGATTTATGATCCCACAGCCCTTGAATTAAGAATTTGTCAACAAGGGGACAGCCTGATATGGAGATTTTGGATTCGAAGGAAGATTTTTCTAATGAGGATGAATTGGGGGTGGGGGATCCAAGGCATATAAGCCAATCGATGGCTAAATTGCTAGGAAAGACTAGGAAGGGTAGAGGAAGGAAATCTAATAGACAAAGGATAGAAGACGATGCAATGGAGTTGGATCTTCAGAGTATTTACTTTTTAATTAAATCCAAGGGAGCTAAGTCCTCCCATGGAGGACAATGAGGATCCTAACATGGAATGTCAAGGGTCTAACAACCCCTAACAAACAAAACTTGGTAAAGCATCATATGGAAAAGGTGTCAACAGATGCTTTTTTATTACAATAAACTAAAATTTGCAGCTACAAACGAGTTAAATTCTTAAAATATAGCAAGCAATGGTCAGGATTTTTTTTGGATGCCTCTGGAATAGTTGGAGGATTGGGGATCCTGTGGTCCCCTAACAGCATGGATATAAATCTGCTAGAGTCTAATCAAAATTGGATGATTTGTTCTATCAGAAGCCTATTGGTAGATTTGGAGTTCATATTGTTCAATATTTATGGGCCAATAAAAACTGAGGATAAACTGCATGTATGGAACGGCCTAGTGCCAAAAATCAAGCAACTTAATTTTGATAAAGTCATACTTGGTGGTGACTTCAACACTATGTTGGACCTTATGGAGAAGAACGATGGTCTTCATAAGATTAATAAAGTAATCCTTGATTTCAAAAACTTTATCTCTAACACCTCAGTGGTTGACTACATCCCAAAAAATGGAACATTTACTTGGACTAATCGGAGGGACGGGTTTACCAATATATGTGAAAGGTTGGATAGGTTACTTTTGGGCCATGGTCGGTTGAGTGATAAGTTTTATTGTGAATCTATCATTCTCCCTATCTCTATTTTTTGCTATTTTCTTGTCCAATTGGAAGTTCAGTTGAGTGAAAAGCCCACAAGCGTGTACTTTAAATTCGAAAATATATGGTGGAGGGACCAAAATCTTATCAATCATTTAAAGAATTGGTGGAAGGATAGTGCAATCTATAAAGGAACGATCAGCTTCTACTTCAAGAAATGATTGAATTACATTAAAAATAAACTAAAGATATGGAACAAAGGAAGCTTTTAAGAACATCTTTAGGAGAAAGGAAAAAATTGAAGAGGAATTAGAATTGCCTAATGAGAAAATTATTAGATTTGGGATGTTTGCGAACAAATTTGCTAGAGAGAGAACTAAAAACCTTGGCATTCTAAAATACTTGCAAGAGAGGAGATATTCTGGAGAGATAAAGCCAGGGAGAACGGGCTCAAGGCCGGCAACACTAATGCCTTTTCATGCATTAGTGAAAGCTCGAAGAGATTGGAATAGGATTACAGTTGCCAAGTTGCCAAATGGTTTTGTTGTTCAAGATAGAGAGTCCATTGAACTGGAGGTTGTTTGTTATTTTCAGTCCTTAATGGTTGATCATCATCCAACAAATGTAAATTGGGATGAAGACATGTTGTCTTGTATCCCTGCATAAATTGGAAGCGAGGAGAACATAAAATTGAATGAAACATTTTCAATGGAGGAGATTAAGCTACAACTATCCAACTTGGTACTAAAAAAACTACTAGGCCTAACGAATTCCCTGCCAGGTTCTACCAGGCTTGTTGGGATGTTATGGGTCCTAATGTTTGGAGATTGGAGGAAGATAAAAGGAAAAATAGAAAATTTGTCAAAGATTTGAATAATACAACCATAGCCCTAATTCCAAAGAAGTCGAAATGCTCTACCTTTGTCAACTTTCAGCCAATCTCATTATGTTACACCATATACAAAATCGTTGCCAAGGCTTTTGCCAATAGATTGAAGCAAATTTTGGGAAGAATTGTATCTGAGGAGCAAAATGGATTCACCCCGAGAAGAAAGATCATCGACGACATCATTGTCACTTCGAAGACCTTGCACACTATATCTACAAAAAAATTAAAAGATATGTTGATTAAATTAGATGGCAGTAAAGCATATGATAGGGTTCACTGGGACTTTTTGATGGTTGTTATGAGAAAGTTTGGTTTGAATGAGAAATGGTTAGAAATTATTTATGCTTGTATATCCACTCCCCACTACTCTGTGGTCATCAATGCATCTGTGTGGATTTTTCAATGCAACCAATGGATTGAGATGAGGAGACCCATTATCTCCCTTTCTTTTTGTAATTAACGCTGAGGCAATGGAGCATCACTTTAAGAAGCTAGGGGAAACAAAGCTTTGGAAAGGCATCAAGGTTGTGGATAGGGTCGAACCTATCTCTCATGTTTAGTTTGCAGACGATACAATATTATTTGGGGAGGCTAACTTGAAAGTGGCAACGGTGATCAAAAAAACAATTGAGAAATATTCTTCTTCTTTTGCTCAAATACTTAATAAGGAGAAATCGGAAAGATATTTTTTCAACACTAAAAAACGTATGCAAAGGAAGATTGCTAAGGAGCTTGATTTTTCTATTGGAAAATTGTAATGTCCCCTTTTTGGCTCGTTCTTGTCTTGATGGTTTAGCCTATTATTTTGGCCCTTGTAGGCTAAAGTGGATGGTTAGAGGGTCCTCATGGCCAGTTGGCAGAGTGTTCTCTTCTCCAGAACTCAGTTTGGTTCAAGACTGGCCTTCATTTGACTCAGTTTCTCACACTTACTATTTATAGTAAGTCAATGGATGACTGAGAGGGACCATCAAGACTTTTAGTAAGGCGGTTGGGTGCACAGTGGACACAATGGTTAACTCCCAGGTTTAGACAGAATTGAGAAATAATGATTATTTGTGGAGTTATGTTATTTTTAATTATTAATAAAGTGACTACTTTATTAATAATTATTTATAAAGTGCAATTATAATGTTTTAAGTAAACTTTATATTAAATGGGGCCATGACCCTTCATTTAAGTGACTTAAAGTGCAATTAATGAATTATATTTTAGAAGCCAAATATTAAAGTATTTAATAAAGTCAAATTATAAAGTGCATATACGGAATAATATAAAGTGCCAATTTTAAGGGCGATATAAGTGATTATTAAAATATACTTTATATTATTTTATTGTGCACCAATTGGAGGGAATCGTAAATGAAATTATATGAGATGAAACCAAATACAATTGAATAATATAAAAGCTTTCACAAGTGAATTTGATTCATTCTACACTTGGTATTTTTATGAGTTTGTCTGAGAAGAGAAGAAACAAGGGTTTCCAGAATATTCAGTCTTGGAGAGCGTAGCTGCTTCATGATTTGGCTTCTTAAGGGTGTGAGAAATCATCTGAGGGTTAGCATATGCTGGTGACTGCACACAGTAGTCACAATTGAGCTTTATTGGTGAAAGATTTCAAGAGTTTGCAAGGGTTTTAAGTGCAGATCAGCATTATTGAAGATAAATATCATTGAATATATTTATTGCTGGTTGTGCCTACTCTCTTTGGCACGTTGGAAATATATTGTGCAGATTGGAGGTGGAAGTCTTCAAGAGATCTCAAGGGTTTATGAGCAGTTTTCCAAATATTAAAGAAGCATCCATTGAAGGCTACCTTTTGTGCTGTTATACTGCTGCAAACTTTATACTTCATTTTGGCATCCATTTCAGAGGGTTTCGAGGCATATCTTACATGTGAGTTCATAATTTGTAACCTCCAAATTTTCCAGGTATTGTTGTTTTAAATAATAGGGGATATTTTATGAAGTGGGTTGTCAATATTTTGTGAAAATACTAAGTATCTAAGCTGATATAAAATCTGGAATTTTCAGCTGTGCATTCCCTATGTAATGCTCAGTTTTTTTAGTTGAAAATTATTATTGCAATATCTTCTATTTTGCTGCATTATATTGTTGTACCCAGCATTGCAAATATATCAACAAAAAAAAAGCAAAACTAAACCAACAAGCAGAAATCAGTAGTAAATATCTCTACAAGGGGTTGGGATACTACAAAAATTACCGTTGAAATATTTGGGGGCTCCCCTTTTTATCCATATTTGTAGATCCCAACATTGGGAGGATGTTTTAAACAATTGTCGAAACAAGGCAATGGCTTGGAAGAATAAGTGGCTTTCAATGGCAAAAAGAGTGTTGATGATCAAATCGATTCTCTCTGCAGTGCCAATTTATGTTATGTCATATTTCAAAATGACAAGTAAAAGCAGTTTTTGGATTGGAAATTTATTAAATTTCTATGGGAGCTTGCAAAAGATGAAGAACAAATTCCGTTAATAAACTAGGACACGACATTCTACCAAAAGACTCAGGTGGTGTTAGTCTCAGAAAGATGGAATCACGAAATCTAGCTTTAGGTGCGAAATTATCTTGGAAATTGTATAAGGAACCTGATAAATGGTGGTGTCGAATTCTCTAGAAGTACCTCAATGACAACGATCCGAGCACAATTCTTACAATGACAAATAGTTCAAGTGTGTCAGCAATATAGAAATTTGTTTGGGATCGCAGGCAGGCATCATTGATCATTTGACATGGAAGATCATGGACAAGAAAAAGGCCAAGTTCTGGATAGATTCTTAGAACAAGGAAGTTCCAGTCATTAGCATATTTGATTCGCTTGATTGGATTGAGCCAATTATTGGTATGATGGGGAAAATGGTCATAGACTATGTGAAGTTGGATGGGTGCATCGATGAAACATACAGATGGAAATCATTGGTCAATGCACCAATTCCTATGTTTGCCAGGCAAACTCTAAACAAACTTGTTGTCGGGAATAATCATTATGTTATGTTGTCATATTATGTTTATGTTGTCGTCGGTAATAATGAGTTACAGTAGTCAGTTAGTTAGTCGTCCCGAAGGGCAGTTGGACGCGACGGTTGGTTGCACCCCTTCGGGTATTATATATTGCATACCTTTCCTTCTTAGTATCATCATGATAGTCGTCTCTGGGTGTAATGTTATAAGCACTTGACGTACATGGACTGTTGAATTAATACGGAAACTGGCTCTTTAAAATATTTCCATTGTGTTTTGTGCATTTACTTTTTGCATTTAATCGTTTACCCGTATGTGGCAAACATTTGGCGTCGTTGCCTAGACATACTCGGGAAAGGAAGGAGTGGATGGCGCACGGACACGATGGGCCTACCAGTTGGTGAGATTAACCCAGAGGCCGATGACGCGCAAACAAAGCTCTACGACGAAGAAGACACTGCAACGAGGGAATTCTCAATCCTGCTTCAAGTGGCCATCGAGACCTACGTCCAAAGGGAGGCCACAGAGGCTGACGTCCCAACAAATGCAATGTGGACCGCACTAGAAATTAGCCCTGCAACGAATCGGTTGATGAACCACCTCCCCCGGTTGCTTGCACAGGCATCATTGGCACAACGAACTCGCCTGGAGGAGATTGCCCGTGAGGAGCGACACCAACAAGTCCTCCAACAGTACAAAGAAAATAGTCGTCGCTAGGAAGCGGAGCGTGATGGCACGAGGCCAGCAAGAGGAATAAAGAACATTCTATAATAATGGTGTCTTACTATTGACACAAATTGTATCCGACGGGATGAATTAATAAAGAAGTGTTCTATTTTTATGTGTTGTTGCCATTTATGGAGATGTACAGGAATTAATGCCTAACCTATTAAACAAAGATAGAAATAATAAGGCAAAAAGTGGGGAGTGGGAGGCCGCACAGAGGGCCTTGATTCTGGAACAAGTATAACGTAGATGGAGGTTGAGGCAACTTGCCAAAGGACAACCTGGCGAAGGGTTGCTCGAAAGGAACCAAGGAGGTGTCACGGAGGGTGCAGAAGCCGAAGAAAATTTCTACGCATCGCCAGAACACCGTAGGGTGAGAAGCCATGAAGAGTTTTTGGAGGAAACAAGGCTACGAAGGAATCTGGTCGAAGAGACCCGGGATCAGTTCAAGAACTTATCCCTTACGCCGCGCACGAAAGAGCACCGAAGGAAGCGAGTAGAGGACGAGGGTGAGAACTGAGGGGATGGCAAACTTACGACCGTAGGTGCGGAGGAGGCACAGACACACGGCAGACAGGACCCCCTCTTGGGACCCATCACACCAAGCGCGCGGGTACAAAACACCGTACCCCCAGTCACTCAAGCAGGAAACACCATCGGCGCCAAAGGGAGTGGCGCGGGTGCACAACAGACACAGCCACCTCCGGGGACACAACCCCCATCAGCTGTCGAAATTCATCGGTGACGGGAAGGAGGATCCCATCGGGCACTGCAGAACCTGCGAAACCATATGGGTGGCCAATGGTGTCATGAACCAAGACGAATGGATGACGCAATTCCCAGCGACATTGCAAGGAGTTGCCATCGACTGGTACTCGGATATTGATAAAACAGCAGTAGCCACATGGGACACGTTGCGGAAAGCCTTCGAGGAGTAGTTCCGCCTACTTCAAGACGACAATGAAATAGTAGCCGAAATCTATGGCACAAAGCAAAACAAGAACGAGACGGTCCGAGCCTATAGTCGACGGCTCAAAGAACTGTTGGGGAAAATGGAGAGTCAACCAGCGGATGGTCTGAAAAAGAGATGGTTCGTGGAGGGATTGAAACGCTCCCTCCGGAAGAAGATGAAAATTGTTCCACCAATCTCGTACGACGATGCATATAATAGAGCGATGGATCTCGAGAGCGAGACCAAGACATCCAAGAAGAAAAAGAAGAAGGATAGCTCTCCCGAGGATGATGACTCTTCCGAGGGAAGCAGCAGCGATGGCGAGTCCGGCAAAGAGGTGCAAGCCCTGCAGAAGGACATGCTAAGGATGATGAAAAAGCTAAAGGTTATGAAGGGAGGTCTGAGCAAGACCGACGAAGGGGAGCTTTGGTGCACGGAATGTAAGACGGATGGCCACACGAAAGGCTCCTGCCCAAAGAAGGCCTACTGTGATATATGCCAGTTGATGGGGCATCCCACCAAGGAATGCCCCTACAACATGAAAACACGAAACCAACAAGTATTGCTTACGCAGGAACAACCAACTACATCGAGCGGTACCGGCAACTCCCAGGCGAACGACAATGCAACATCGGGAGGCTACCGAGATAACCGGTGGGGAGGACGAAACAACAATAACAACAATAACAATACAAGGAGCCGGATCCAATATGACGCCAAAGGCCAACCGATGATACAATGAGAGCGTGCAGCCAGTGGGGGCACTTCGCCCGAGACTACTCGAAGGGAGAGGCCACACAATATTTGTGCAAATGGTGCGAACCGGGAGACCACGAAGACGCCACCTGCCCGAAGTCCGACGTCAACTTGCTCAATATCAAGGAAACCAAAGAAGAGGAAGTGTTGGCTGTAACCCGCGCCCAAGTCAAACAAGCAACGTGCCTGGACCTGGAGACGGAGAAGCGAAGGGTACGGGAAGCACGAAAACAAATTGAGAAAGAGATACGAGAAAGGGCGAAGGTGAAGGGTACGGCGGGTACTTCCAGCCGACCGGAGGCGAAGGAGGCTATACTAAATCAAATTTTAAAACTGGAGGTGCCTATGAAGGTACACGACCTCCTCCAGACGATGCCTCAATTACAAATGGCATTGCTGAATAATCTCTCCCAACCATGCACCAATACCAACCACCGCACAGATGTTCCAAGGGGTCTACAATAGACCCCATGTTGCTGCCAGTTAACACTAGAAGGAACCCGGCCATTGTGGAGATGGGTATCCTTGGCACCATTCTAACCGATACCATTGTCAATGGTGGATCAGGAGTGAATGTTATTCCAGAAGAAACCTGGCGGAAGCTGGGGAAGCCGACGCTGTGGCCATCTACATTCAATCTGCTGGGAGCAGATCGGCATGGAATCAAACCCATCGGGACACTGATGGGCCAGCAAGTTACCATCGGGACGCAACCCCTCATACTGGACTTCGTGGTAATCCCACTAAAGAAAAAAGGGTATGATGTGATCTTAGGGAGAGGGTGGCTAGTGGCAGCCAAGGCCACCCACAACTGGAAGAAGAACACTTTGTCTATGGAGAATGGAGGAAGGAAGTTTATCATAGACCTTGGGACGCAGTTGGTTAGTGAGGAACTGGCATCATCTTCGGAATCGGAGGGTGAAGGAGAAGGCGACCTGAGGGACAAAGGACAAGGCTGCAGGGAGCCCAACGACGAAGGGATTCTCAAGCTAGGAGAGTGCTTTGAGGATGAGACAGGGTCATTGAACGGGCTCTTCCATTGGCAGATGGAGGATTACGAAATGTTCCAGAGCTACAAGCTCGAAGTAGAGGAACCAGAGCAAGTAACAGAGGAGGTGTACCTGCCGAAATATAGAGAATATTGGAAGGGAGACGCCCCAAACCTCAGTGGCGTAGATAATCCCAAGATCATTCGTGTCGGCAACAATTGGAACCCTGTGTGGAAGGCTGCAGCCTTCAAAATCTTTATTATTCTTCTTCTTCTTATGTACGGGAAGGAGACCGTGGTTCCTGTAGAATTTATGGTTCCAGGTCTTCGGATGGCCATTGAAAATAGACTTGCCATCAACGGGTCCAAATGGAAACCCTACCACGAGAAGCGCGTAGGGGACTCGAGCGGCCGGAAGGACACCCAAGAGTCCAAAGGGGGACCCGAGCAGATGGAAGGGGACTCAAGAGGCCGGGCAGGCGACTCGAGAGGCACGGGACCAAAGAGGGAGACTCTCGAGCGAGGCAAACTGAGAAGGATGAAGGGCGATCCCAAAGGCATGGGACCCGAGCTGAAGACTCTCCACAATTAGATTAGGAAAATAAATAAATAAATTTAAAAAAAAACAAAGTGGTTGTGGGACCACCGTGCGGTGAGACACCATACGGCAGACCACCACACGGTGGGACACTGTACAGAGCACCGTCGTGTGGTGGGACACCGTACAGTGGACCACCGTCGACGGAGGTCACCGGCCTCGGAGGGTGTTCATCTACCGTACGGCCACTACCGTACACCCGTACAGCCAAACAGCATCCACCGTACGACCTTCCCAAACAACGTATGAGAGACCAATCACCATACGACACCAAGCTTCGAGTGACCCCAATCGTCGTACGGCTCAGCCACCGTACGACATACCACTCCATCGTACGGTAGATAAACTCTTTACGAGCTCGAGACATTACAGTCTGTAGGCCTGAAGGAGCACGGCGACAATGGCGGCAGTTTAAAAGAGGGTGAAAGGAAAAATACCACCGCACAGCAGGGGAAAAGGTGGTGATGGCACGTAAAAAAAAAACGACGACCAAATTAAAATCATTCGACGGAGTCTGGAGCCAGGACACTGAAAAATTAGAGGGGAGAAGCAAGTTTTTGGCATCTTAAAATATCACAAAAATGATGTGCACCATGGACTTCCGTGTGGTTCTGAAGGTGTTAAATTGGTGTTGGCGACGGGGGCTCTGCCCCTCTACCCCGCCCGGGCGCTACCCCTAGACCCTGCGAGGGGCGCTGCCCCTTGACCCCCAGTTTATTTTTGAGCTACAATACACTTTTGAGTTGGGCAAAGGCATCAGAGAAGTCGCGATAAGTGTTGGGGTTGTTCTGTTCTGTGAGAAAGAAGCCTGAAGCTAAGCATTGGCGGGGAAGTCATAAGCCGTAGAGGGAGACGGATTTGGAGGTTGCGAACAAACAGAGTTTGAGGGAAGGCATTGCAAGAACGCGAAGTCATACAGCAATAGAGAGTTATTCAGTTCAGTTATCAGCCTTTGGGGAGTGTGATGGAAGATTTGAGGCGTCTCCTAGCCTTTGTGCCAGAAGGTTGTGGCCACTTCCAGGCAATGGTACGCTTTGAGGAACTCGGAGTATGTCTCGGTTGGACGTGAGGTTGCCTTGGTGGATGTACAAGGGCTCAGGAGGAGCTGAGCACCAGGTTGGAGGCAGTAGTAGCGGGAGACTCAGCTCAACATACACAGGTCTTGGATGCCGAGAGGGCAGCACGGGTGGCTATCGAGGACAAATTGGCTAGGGAGACAGTATCATTTGAGTAGCAGTTGGTGGAGGCTGAGACTACAAAGTGTGCTTTGCAGACAAGTTTGGTTTAGGCACAGGAGGACTGTGATGTCAAGAAAAAAAAAAACTCCTTGCGGAAACAATGATGGTGACATCTGCACTTGAGCATTGGATGGTAGCAGAAAAGGGTTTTCAAGTGAGGACGCAGCAGGTGTATGAGTTCCACGCTCGACTAGCGTTAGCAGTTCCTGCAATTCTCTACCTTGGTTTTGTTTAATGTCATCTCTATTTTGTATTAAGTCATCCGGAGACAACTTCTTTTCTTGGGGGGGATGATGTTGCCGGGAATAATCATTATGTTATGTTGTCGTCGGTAATAATGAGTTACGGCAGTCAGTTAGTTAGTCGTCCCGAAGGGCAGTTGGTCGCACCCCTTCGGGTATTATATATTGTATACCTTTCCTTCTTAGTATCATCATGATAGTTGTATCTGGGTGCAATGTTATAAGCACTTGATGTACATGAACTGTTGAATTAATACGGAAACTGGCTCTTTAAAATATTTCCATTATGTTCTGTGCATTTACTTCCTGCATTTAATCGTTTACCCGTATGTGGCAAACAAAAGTTTTGCAAACTCAAAGGATCGTGTTATTGGATCCGTGTGATGAATTTGTTTGGAGTGGTTCAAAATCTAGCAAGTATTCAATTAAATTAGACTATGAGATACAAAACGCTCAATCAAAGATGTTAGATGGCCAAAAAATTAATGTTTGAATCAATGCACTTTTCTTAAGGTGGGTGCTTTTTTGTGGACTACACTTCATAAGAGAATCCTAACAATCAATAGGCTGTGGTCTATAGGATTTGAAGGACCAAGTATCCGTCCATCATGCAGAAATGATGAGGAGACAGCCAACCATTTGTTGCTTAATTGCAATGTAGCTACTCAATGTTCAGATTGGTTGTTGTCATCAATTGGGTGGTAATCTACAAGGCAAAATGACTTGTACAATTTTCTTATTAGTTGGCCTTTGGTGAAATCTTTGATCACTTGGGATGATTTTTGGTTGATCACTCCATCCATGGTGGCATGGCACCTTTTGAAGGAACATAATAGAAGAACTTTTGGGGAGCAAAGCTTGTCGATCAATCATAAAAATAAGAGGATTGAAGTTGGGATTTGTGAAATGGCCAGTTCTAATCAAGGAAAAGATAAAATAAAAAATTTCACAACTTGGGGTAATGATATGCAAAAGTGACAAACCGGTTTGCGTCTGCCTTCTAGAAACATTACAAGCAAATCAGTTAGTAGGAAGGAGGCGAAGTGGACAAAACAGATGTCACGGAGATTGAAACTAAACTTTGATGGAGCCTCAAAAGGAAATCCAAGCCCAACTGGAGCAAGTTGCATCATTAGGAATGAATGGGGAGATTGCATTTGGACACTCTTAAGAAATTTGGGAGTCGCTATCAATAATGAGGCTGAACTGAAAGCAGTGGTGAGAGGTCTATGGTCATGCAAGGAGAAAAGCTTAAGAGATATTGGTATTGAAGGTTTCCCAAATTTGCATTAACATTGTGTGTAAAAGACAAATTCAAAATTGGAATTTGAAGCCTTGGATTGAGAGAATTTGGAAAAGTCTTGCAAAACTGGGTAATTCCTTTTGTACTCACGTCTATAGGGAAGCTAATAGGGTGGTGGATTTCTTGGACAACATTGGCATAAAATCTAGACAAAGTAGAAGAATTATGTGATCCTTCAAGTCTACAATCAAAATTGGAAAAAAATAATATCTAAGGAGAAGGAGAAGTAATCACTTACCCATTGGGTCACATAATAGATAGTATTTATTTGGGATGGCAATATTTGTGTGGATTGGTCATGCGATGTTAATGTTGGTAGTTCTTCTCTATCGGAGTGGAGACATTTCCTGAGTGTTTGATATTTGGGCATGTTTTAAAAAAAAAGATATTCAAGATACCATTGAGATGATATTGCTACCACATCAAGGATATGTTCCACCTCTAAAGAGAGCGTCAAAATACACATACATATGGTGATCGCAACATGTTCCACATTCAAGAACTCCACCAAGGAATTCAAGTCAAAGACAAGGAATTTGAAGATCAAACATCATCAAGGAGAGAACAAGGAAAATTCCCTAACATGAGGATGAAATGCAAACCATCACGAGGAATTCCAAGTGTTGTGACGTTTTCACACATCGCCCCATTGCAAATGGGGACCCCCACTTTCTTTTTTGCTTTCTAGGTTAGTTGTCTTGGCTTAGTCGTCTGGTAGTGTCTTTAGCTATTAACCTTTAACTTGAGGAGGTGCAGTGCCTTAGTTGTCAGGAAGTGATCAAGTCATGTCTCTCTCTTTAAGTTGAAATGAGGTCAGTGTAGCTCTCAGGGCCTTAGCAATGAACACTTTGTGATGATCATTTCATTTGATCATCATCATTATGTGCCTTCAAGATCAAAGATAGAAATGTTGAGTCTAAGTGTGGAGAACTGTAGACAAAGTGGAATGCTTAAGGAGAGGGTGGTCAGGGCATAAACAATGATGAATAAACCTTGTTAATGAAAGAAAAGCCCTTGAGATGAATGAAGTCAATGAAGCAGCAAAATGTAAGCTTCATTGTCACTTCCAATGACACCCTAAATCTCCGACCAACTTACAAACACTTCCACTGCCCCTTCAAAAGTCCAAACAGAATAATAGGTCCTTATTCTTGGTCAGTTTATTTGAAACACACCCTAATGGTGTGAAATATTTGTTTTTATTCTTGTTTTTCGTCTCACTTTCTCCTGTTTTAATTTTTAACATGTCTTTATAATATTTGAATTCTCGACCAAAAATTTAGAATTGATCCTAAAAATTCAAACTGTTTAGCTTCCAATTCTTGATGGAGATGATTGAAACTTTCTGGTATAAAAATGTAATTGTTGTCCTTTTAAGGAAAACACTTTTTGTGACAAAAAAATTAGTGTTAATTTGGTCTGCACACATTCGAGAGTTCATTGTTCCTTTCATGTGATTACGTGTTAGTTTGACATTGTGAGGATAGAGCATGTAATGTTTTTGCAAACTTTGAGGAGATATTAATGTGAGGGTCATTCTGTTTTTCACTTTATTTATTAAAAGTACCATTGAGTGCTCAAGGAAAAATGCTGTTTATGCTTTGATCGCTCTGCCTTCTATGGAGGCATGAATATAGTAGGAATAGTTTGAATTATTATGTTTTACAATAAAGTTCTTTTAGTACAACTGATTTATCTAGATGCCACAAAAATATAGAAGGGTTATTCCCGTGCTCCATTAATTGATATTTGTTTAAGAATCACTACTTTTCCTGTTTTCATCAGTGTTATTATACAGGTTCAGACATAGTTTCTATTTGTACAATTTATTGTCTCATCTGTAGTTGTTTGTGGAAGCATGCAGTGAGTTTCGTGACCCATTTTGTTTGTTGCTATTTCGGCTTGTGAATTGAGAACTGTCAGATTCTACAGTGGTCATTTTTCTCTCTTGTTATATCTTGGTGGTTTTTGAGAGTGAATAAAGTAAGATATTGTTTCCATTCTAAACAAATGTATGTTTTGATTCCACTTTAAACTCTGATTGGATTAGTGGTTGATGGTTGTTCCATTGGACCATTGACTTGTACAATAACTCTTGAATAGTATTCATGTCCTCTTGCCATGGGTGTACCCTAGGGGTTTGTACAGTCATCATAGACTGGTCCTTATATCATTTCATGAATATTGTCCTATGACTAGTGCCTTGCTATTATTTCTGTTTAACAATATAAGCATCAAGAGATCTTATGCTAAGCATTTTCATAATTCTTAAGCATAAAGTAATCATGGATACACATTGACATGCTAGAAACATATCAGGTATGAACCAAACATGGAGCATACACATAAAGACACGAAGCATACACATGGATATATGCAAACATGGAGCATACACACGAATACACATATTGTTAGATTACTTCTTATTGACTAGAATGATTCATTGATTCATCTTTACCCTACAGGATGGCAAGATCATGCTCTGATACCATTTGTAATGTCCCCCTTACTGTACTGCCCTGGAATTTGCCCTAAGATCACATTTGCAACCAATTAATGTTAGGATGTCATCTTACCAAATAAATATCTTAAAATGGTGCAGTCCAAGGTCTGAAACCTGCAATTATAATTGAAATAACATATGCAGATATACACATAGATATATTCAATATTTGGATAACTTCTCACATTCATAAACATGTCAGCATATTGAAGTTGAGAGAAGGGACATGGAGGGTCCACCCGAAGAATTTTTCTATACCAAGCCTAAGAGGGTTTTCTACCACAGCCCTCTCCCTTGGTCGCTTGTATCTGCATTCCCCATCCACATCTCATCTCCCTAAAGACACTTGCCACCTTGTGGGATTAGGAGGGGGTCATAAGTGGAATACTTGGCCCTCTAGGTAAGTGCCCTCTGGTTCTAGGGAGCCTCTTGATCCACTCTAGAACAGCCTCTCACCAGCCTGGTACATCATTTTAGCTTACACCCCAGGCCCCTTCCTACAAGGTGGGTTTCAGTCATTTATCATGTTTCATATTGTATCATAAATTCATACATTCTTACATATGCAGAAATAACATGTAGACATGTAATCGGGTTTGCCTAATGCACATGGTTTGCAGGTGATTGCGTACATCCCCAGGGGATTAGGCTGGCCTCAGCTCGCCTCTTCCTGGCCCCAACTTGGCAGTAAGTAAGACCAAGGCAAGGCAGGTTGGGTGCGAGGCTGGGTCGCAGGGATACCCCTGAGTTAACAAAAAAAAAACATGTAGGCATGTAATGCAATAAATGTTTGTGACATCTAATTTACCAGAGTCTCAATAACTGTTAGCAGTAATTCTGGAATAAGTATAGTTCTGCTGTGACAAATGGGACTGATCTTTCTTGGGGGTCGTTGTACCTGTAGTATGGAAAGACACTTCCTTTTTATGCTGTAATCTGCTAGGATATTGAATCTCTTTCAACTGCTGGAAGACTACTCTCTCCTACCTATCCTCCTTTATGCTGCACCTTCATATCTCATTGAGAAGACGCGTCTCTTTGGAAAGAGATATCCCTTAAAAGGTTCATGTCTCTTCATTTCTGTCTTACTATTCAAATCAGATCTGCACTTCTGATTGTAGATTCAAGTTGTTATTTCAAATGAGGTTCTCTTCTCCCTTTTATACCTCGTGTTTGAGGGAGTCACAACTTTTCATTTCATACAATTAAACCATTCATTAAACTTAAATTGATTTTACTTATTTTAATTTTTTTTTATTTTAACTTTTATTCTTTTATATTTTAATTTTATTATTAGTATTTAATTTTAAATCCTATTTTAAAATGGGGACATTGCAACTCGCCAAGTAGGGCATACCAAATGAGATTGGATACAAGTTTTGGGTGAATCTTGAAGTAGACTAATCCAATTCATTCAGTGGAGCATACCAAACAAGGCTGGGTGCAAGTTTTGGATGAATGTTGAAAAGGAAAAGCCCAAATTGCTGAAGAGAGCATACCAAATGAGGATGACAGCAAGTTTTGGGTGAGTAATGAATGGAGTAAACCACCTCACTAAGCAGGGCATATCAAACAACATTGGGTGCAAGGTCTCGTTGAATACTGAAATGGAGTAATTAGTAATCCAACTTGGTAAGCAGGGCATACCGAACAACATTAAGTGCAAGGCTTGGATGAATCTTGAAATAGAATAATCCAACTTGCTAAGTAGGGTGTACCAAATGAGGTTAAATGGAAGGTTTTGGAGCATATTGAAATAGGGTAATCCAAGTCACTAAGCCATTTGTACGGAACACAGCTAGGTGCATGGTTTGGCTTAATACTCAAATGGAGTAATCCAGCTCACCAAGGGGGCATAACAAACAAGGTTGTATACAGGTTTTAAAGAAAAATTGAAAGGGAGCAATCCAACTGGCTAAGAAAGGCATACCAAACGACCAAGTGCAGGTTTTGGGTGGCTATCCAAATGCTGTAAACCATCTCACTTAGCAGTGCATACTAAACGAGGCTCGGTGCAAGTTTTGAATGAATATTCACATGGACTTTGGAGTAATTCAAACTGTCAAATCACTAAGTGGGGCATATGGAATGAGGCTGGGTGCAAGTTTTGGGAGGATATTGAAATTAAGTAATCCAACCTTTTAAGTGGGGGTGCTGAACAAAACTGGGCACAAGTTTTGAGTTAAAATCAAGATGGGGTAATCAAACTCACTAAAAGGAATGATCTAACTCACTAAGCACGGCATACCAAACGAGGCTGGGTGCATGTAATCCAACTCACTAAGTGAGGGTTACGGAACTAGGCTGAATGTTGGAATGAAGTACTCCAAGGCGTGCCGAACAATGTTTGGTGCAAATTCTAGGTGAATATTAAAATGTAGTACCTCAACTCGCGAATTGAAGCATTGCAAACAAGGCTGGAAGCAGTTTTTGGGTGAAAATTGAAATGGAATACGTGCAAAGTGAAGTACTCCGAAAAAGGCTGGATGCAAGTTTTGAGTGAATTTGACAGACAAGGCATAGTGCAAGCCTAACCCCTCCTTGGTGACAACGAAGCTAAAGCTAACCCCAACAGGATGAAACTTGCCCGATTAGAAAATAAAAAAGAGAGTAATTTACCAAAACAAAAAATAAATCCACGAAAAAAATACCTGGGCAGCAGAATCTCCCGTTCTGAGAACAGCGAGAGCACCACCATTGTCAGGGTCTATGCCCAATACCCAAGCATTTGCTGCACCATTACCATTTGCTACCTCTTCGCTCTGAAACAGATCATCGGCAGAAGCACAGAGCTCAAGCCCAGTGGCCAATTCTTCTGCTTTTACGCCCGCGGTCATATCACATTCGACAGAGGAAAGCGAAGAGAGCCATTTTTGGGAAGCTTCCTGGCGCAGGACCTTTTGTGTAAGGGGTTTACGGAGCTTTTTTTCAGTCTTCTTCTGTTCGTCTATTTCAGTGATTGTTTTGAGGTTTCGGACAATTAGGTGATGGGCTTGGCAGTAAGCTTGAGGTTGAAACAGGCGAGCAATGGCGGGTCTAAAGCCAAGACAGGACCTCATGGGATAAGTGCATATGTAAGCTTGCTGAGCAGAAACGGATTGGAAATGCATACTAAAATTTCAAAATCATCACAGATTGTTCAAATTTCATGTAACAACCGCCGAGCTATCAGAAATATACGGTCAGATATCTTATTAAGAAGCTGCATCACAAATTTGTTTGATTGCACACAATAAGAAGCACTCACAGCCCCTCTCCCTGCAATGCTTTTGCGAGAAAACTTAAGCAAATATGTGTGCATATGGTTTCAAGCTTCGACTTCTCAATCTGAAACTGTGAGCACCAGGAAGACAAATAAGCAGTAAGTACAAGCGGGGAGTAGATCCCAAACCCTTTTCCCTCCAATACTGTTATTTTCGGGTCTTGTACTTTTAAAAATAAATAGTTTTACAGATATTTAACCAGTGCCACCAGTCTTATGGTGTATTTGTAGTAGTCTAATAATGATACTTTTATTTTGTAATTAACTGAAGTAATGGAAATGTGGTTCTGATTTTATATTGTAGTTAAAAAACTTTAAAATTGTTAACAAAGTGCTTTTGGTCTGATGATCGATCTCCTGGATTCATTAAAACTCATTCTTTCAATTTAGCAATTCTTATACAGATATCTCTATAGGAAAGTAAAAGTAAATTTTAAAATATTTTAATATTATGTTATTAACAAGTTGGGGACCTAGTTTTTTGGGCCAGAGCTTCCAGTGATAAAAAAATTTAGACAAATATATTGTAAAAACAAATGAAACAAAATACAAACAAAATATGGATAGGAATTTAATTCATATGCCACAAACAAAATAAAAAGTAGTATCTATTAGTTTATTCTTTTTATCTTCTTAAAGAAGCATTTATGCACCAACAATAACTCAAAACCAACCAATTCAAGAAAAATTCAAAGTAATAAAAATAACTAACTTCCAAATAGAGTAGGGATAAATACAATATTTAATTTTAGTCAAATAATTTATGCACTTTAATAAATTTAAAAGTAAATAACACTTTAAAAAATTGTATATTAAAAAATATAACAAATAATTAATGATTTAAATAAAAAGAATAAATAAATAAATAAAATTTTAAATATTTTGGTCTGTTAATGGGCTTGGTAGGACAAATCCTACAGTGGATCCGGAGGAAAGGGTCATTTGGAAAAACCCAAAGAAGGGGTGGATAAAGATAAATTTAGATGGAACAAACAATAAGGCTGAGACGAGGGTTGCCTTGCTGGCAATCTTTTAAAAATTGTCACTGAAGCAATTGCTAAAGGTATCTCACAATGTTTGAAAATTAACAAAACAATTTTCATCATTGGCCAAAAATTTTAAAATATCCAAGATTTTAAAATTTTGCATGTGCATGGAGAAGGAAATTTTGAAGCAAACAAGTTGTCAAGTTTAGGGTGTGAGCTGGATGACCAGGTCGTGAGGTGGTGGGAGGGAGTTAGCGAACATGTGTCAGTAGTCGTTTGAAGAAGTAGGGCCAAATTGAAGGATTGACATGTGGTAGAGCATGATTTTAAATTTGCATTGGGAAGTAAATGGCTTGGAGAAAGTCATGCGATTAATGCGCCTAGACGGGATACGTCACCACTTCTTTGTACACTCAACTACATGGTGTAGTTTCTAGGTGTGAATTGAAGGTGACATGTGAGAATTGAACTCATGAGAATGAGTTGGATGGGGAGTGTATCCTTGAAATTAGGACGTATTTATTAGCAATTGGGTGATGGGACAAAGTGAGATGTGGTTGTTTAAATATAGAAATAGGCGGCAAGCTAGCACTCACAAGGTGAGTTGGGCGTAGATTTCTCTAGATGGTGACAAAAGGCAAAGAGATAAAAATATATGGAAGTGAATTTTTTGCTCCACTCCATAAAGCAACCACTAAATATTTTTGGGAAGATTTCAGAAAAGAAACTTAGGGGCATTTTTAAATTTGATAACCCCTTGTTTTTGCAAATCATGGAAATGTTGTTGGGGGAGGAATACTTTATGTCACAATTTTGATATTGCACCAATGTAGATATCATTTCAATGATGATGGTGTGGGGTTTGATGTTTGGGTCGAATGAAGATGTGGTCTAGGTGGCCAAAGCATGCATCCCAAACCACTCTCTATGTGATTTAACCTCATTATTAGCGTGGGTGGTAGTGGATCATGGGCTACAATGTCTGTTTAGAGAGGTTTTGATGTCAGAAGGAAGCAAGGTGGAATTCAGACCGATTGTGCTTTGGCAAGATGGTGCGGATAAAGAGAAAAGGACTAAAGAGGCACACCTGGGATGGGAAAACCTGAAAGATTACCTCCGAGAGAAGGAGGTGGAGATGAGTAAGGCGTCAGAAGCAAAGCAAAAGGAGGCAACCAAGAAGACCAATTTCACACCAGAAGATTACTGTTAATGGACCTAGCAAAAAGAAAATCAAAATGTAATTGTTTGTTGTTCTTTGTTTTTTGGATAAAATGTAGGTGTTAATAATTTTTCTTATAAATGTTTGTACATCGATAGCGACATGTCGTAATTTTGGGAGAGGGGATAGTGAGTGATACACATGCTTGATCATGTTCGTAGATAGTTTAAGATGTAAGAGTATGTAATTGTAGACACTTAAATTAATTATTTTAATTTATTTAAGTTCCTTGCATAATTAATTTATTAATTGTGCCAATTCTTATTCCTTCTCAATATTAATTAAATATAATTAATGTTGTCACTATAGTTTGTTGATTGATTTATTTAATAAATCAATCCACCTTTATTCTTCTAAAATCCCTAATATTGATTTTCTCCAATTTCCTCCTTTCAATTAATTAGTCTAGTTCATTCCTACAAATCACTTTTTTCCTAATCCATCATTAACCTAATGAATTATTCTAGAAGCCCTCTAATCTCACTTATCATTATTTTTCTAATTTTTAATTCCCTCCACTCATTCTCTCTCCTAGTCAAATCCTCCTACAAATCTCATCTACCCTAATACCACCCAATCATTATTCTCATTCCTCTCCTAATGAATTGCTAGTGGCTAACCATCATGATTGGCCACAAAGTCAACTCCTTGTCCCTTCCATCCAACCACCTTCCTTAAATGCTCTTTTCCTAGGTGAATGTGAGATTTTCAAAATCTCGCATTCCTCTAAGCATCCCATCCTCCAAGGAATTTTTAATTCCTCCTTATTCCTCCAATCCCTATGATCATCCTTTTTGAAGAATTTTTAATTCCTCATCCCCATCCCTCAAGGAATATTTTATTCCTTTCTCTTCCCTGAGCACATTGGGAAGTCTTCCCAATGATCCTTGAGGAGTGTGGAGACAAGAAATGTCTTTAAGGCATATATCTTGGTCTCCACACTTGTCTTCTCACCTCCTCTTGGGCCATGTGTGGGCTCACAAGAAATCTTGACCCTTCATCTTGGGTCAATCCTAGCCCTCCATTGCTCCTCCTCTCCTCCTATAAATTGAGGAATCCATCCCCTTGTTTCTCATCTCCAAATCTTGTAAGTGCATGCTGCTAATTTGCTTAGTGAAATCCATCTAGATGCCCAAACTCTAGCCAAATCATCCCCACTTGCATACTTAGCCATTTTGATCATCATCCACAAATTCACTCCTCTATCCATCTATCCATCTCCATCCTCATTTGTGCACACTTTTGGAGAGCCAACCACATATCTACATTGGACCAATACAATCAAGCTAAGAAGTGGCGCGTCCTTGGCTTCATCAAGAGTCCAAATCGGAGGAACAAGAGAACTCTCTTGTCAAGGTATAATAGATTGTTGTTTATGTCTTTTATTTGTATGTTTTGTGCTTTGATTTGAATTGACAATCTAACCTTGCCCCAAGATATTTCCCTTGGTTCATTTTGGCACGTCCAGTGGGAGCCACGTCCCTGGAATTTAATGTTTGTCAAGTTTTTTGTGAGTTTTTTAATCACAGGTACCAAAACAGTGCGACTGCTCAGGTATAAATCGACATTTTCTTTTGGTTTATGTATTTTTTTTCCTGCATTTATTTTTTTTTACTTTCGGCCCACTTTAGCGCGTACGCAGGTGTTTCAACACCTGCACAGGCGCTTCAGCATGGTTGTTTGCAGATCATCGCATGCATTGTTTCTATAGACATGTGTCTACTAATTACATTTTGTGAGTTTTGCAGCTTTATTTGATTGTCCAAGACCCCAAAAAAAAAACATTATTGATCTGGTTTTTTGCAGGTTGCCTTGGAGATTCAACTAAAGTTTGTGTTTTCATTTTTTAGGCACTTAGATTTAATTAGAGGGTAAATAAACTTTTTTTTTCCGTGTTTGTGAAAAGCATAAGGGTAGGAGAGTATGCTCTCGTCTATCTAGACAATCAGAAATCCAGACCCTCCAAGTTTTTCGTGTTTATTGCATGTTTACCCTTAGCGGGCCTGCCCTCTCGAGTTGCTCTTAGAGTCGGTGAGAGAGGAATGACCCAAGTGAGTACACCCAGACTTGGGGTTCCCAACTCACTATAATAAATGGGCCATTGAGAATGAAAGACTCAATGGTTGGGGCTATATGAGAGTTCACTCTCACATTGGGTGCTTAGTAGGATCCTAGAGATCTCAATCACGCTTGCGTGACTACTAAGTTCTTGGTGTTTCATTGGGCTATAGACCTCAATTTCGCTTGCGCAATTGTAAAGGGTAGTTCCTAATAGGAAGCTATACTAAACACCTTGTGCATAGTGGTCAAAAACCTTCTAGTCATTGGTGCAAGAGATCGGACCTTTGAAGCCGCCCATATTTTTACGGCCCTTAGTAGAGACATAAAGTTCACCATGAGGAGTTTTCATGGGAATTGATGCTCGGCTGCCCCGGAGAAGTGAGTGTCGTGGAGGGGAGCCAGTGGGGTCAAGCATCTAAGTGTTTGCTATGGGTAAGCGTAGCTGGGAAACCAATTGGGATCCAATGACTATTGTCCTTTCTAGCCCTAGGAATGTTGTATATGAGCATGGGTGTTTTTGAGTTCAAATTCATTTGATCATTGTGTTTTCTTTGCTTGATACTTGCTTGCCAAGAGTAGACTAAACACATCGTTATCCTCAAACACTTTGCAAAACACTTGTCTAAAAACAAACAATCATCCAAGTCAAAGTCCTAGTCACAATTCCAATCATAGTCATACCCAATTCACATCCTAGTAGTCTTCAAGACAAAGTCCCAATTGTGTCAAAACTCCACCCGTCTCATGTTTCATAAGCCCGAGTTGTATAAGCATACCAAGAAGTCAATCCACTGACCTATCAATAAGAAGAAGCTCACACAAGCACAACTCATTAGACGTCGAAAGTTTTGGTACACAAACCACAAACTCTTGCTTAAACATAGGACCTTCTTACATCATTACCACGATTACGTCCATGGTCATAGAAATGAGTTTGATGTTAGTGATGAATTAAGAGTTCATGCCCTCCATCAAGGTTCAGGTTTGTCTTTTAACACCAACTATCGTCAGAATCAGGGTGGTCGTATCCCTTCATACAACTTGTCATTCGAACCAATCATCTATTAAGTCATGTTCATGCCAAGGATAGCCTAGTCATCAAAAAAAAATTCTAATTATCACTATCATCTCTCTTCGATCAATCATCCTCAATCTTTTCCTGATGACTTAGCACATCAATTGACCATAAATCAATCACCTTCAATTATCAAATCAATTCTCAAATCCAAATCAAATCATTCGTTAATCCAATTTAACCTCACATTAAGGTTTTATGCCTTGTAAAGTTTCATTTAGACCTCATCCTTAATCAATCAATCACTTGGCTTTGTGCTTGAAGAAGAATCCTCTCCATGTACCTTTTCCTTATCCTTTGAGTCAATCAAGACTCTTATCTCACGTCTTTATTTTTCTTAGGGTCATTAGTCAACCCTTAGTAGAATAAATACTTTGATCATCATCCCAAGGTCTAAATTTTACCCAACTTGGTCATTACCTTGCTTGTGGTTTCATCAACATTTCCCACCTAAAATCATCATCCAAGGACTAAGGTGAAATCCTAATCAAACCCGTGTCCTAATCCAAGGACTCTACCAATCAACCAAATCCAATTTCATGAAATTCAAATCCCAAAATTACAGATCCTTGCTAAGTCCTTTCATCAAATTTCTCCCCCCTCCAATCAATCTTTTCTAAGGTTATTCTTGTATGGTCACGACTCGATCTCAAAATAAAAATATGGTCGAACAACAATATGGTATGTTGGACATTAGTGTCCTATATGAAGACCCTACACAAGATCCTACACAATGTGTGCAATCCAACATTCAAAATCAACCCCAAGATCCTAATATGGTTGATCAAGATGAACTCTCTCCAGAAGTAAGAACTTTCTTAGAAGACTCTTATATTCAATAAATGTTGGAGAAATTTATCCGACACAATCCTAGTGCTCTTCTAAAGACTCTCCTTGAAAATGGAGCTCAAATCCCCCCCCCCCTCCTCGATTTTTATAGATCCACTCTTGGTCAACAACCACAAGGAGACCTTTCTCCTACTCATACTATCACACCCATTATTCAAACTCAATCAATTGCACCCTTGCCCATCATTCAACCTCAATCAATAGCACCCATGGCATCTATCCCCATGGTCTCCATTCTGCCTTCTTCCTTCTTAATATCTATGCCACTATCAAATCCGATATCGTCTATTCTCCATCATGCCTCTATGCCATCTTCTTCTACCTGACCATACGTTTCTATTCCATAATCCTCCATTCTTCTCAACAATGTTGCTAACTTCATTTGAGCCTCACTTCCTCCTATCACAACAATTTGTGGGTCACAATCAACTATCACATAAGTCCCTGTGACATCAGTCATCACATCTCACATCCTCGCTTCCTCATCATATCAACACATTACTAGTGGTGGATCTTTCATGACTCATCCGATTCTAGGGGCAAACACAATTCATCATGTCCAAAATCCACAACAAGACCTCATTAAAGAAATCTAGGGCATGAAAAACATTATCAAAGACATGAAGGAAGGGACTAACAAAAGGAAACCTTACTTGTTTGAGGAATTTTGTCCTTGTCCTTATGACCCATCTATATCGGTTGCACCATACCCACCAGGGTTTGAGATCCCTAAGTTCACGAAGTATGAGGGACAAGGGGACCCCCGAGACCATGTTCGTGAGTTTCACATCTTATGTCAAGAAGTCTCCTATAGCGACTTATACCTTTGAAGGCTCTTCCCTGAGAATCTCACAAGAGATTCTCTTGCATGGTTGTTTTCCTTACCTCGAGGTTCTATTACCTCCTTCCCGGACTTAGCAAAGAAGTTTGTGGCTCACTATGCCTACAACATGGCTAATGATATTTCCATGATGGACCTTTGTAACATGAAACAAAGGCCTGGAGAGACTTTTGCTAACTTTCAAAGATGGTGATATCTCATCAAGAAATTCCAATGGGACATGCCGGAACAACACCAAATTGAATTATTTCAAAAGAATCTGGTGCCCGAACCATCAAGACCTCTGACACCTCAATGTATTAAATCTTTCCAAAAACTGACTGATAAGGGCCTAGCCCTCGAATGTGTCTTTTTAGAGGAAGGAACCTTGAAAAATTACCAAAAATTAAATAAAAATTCTTCCCCTTATCATAAGGATAAACCAAAATTCTGGTCCAAAAACAAGAACGTAGTCAATGATGGTGTGACTGATGCAAAACAGGTCCAGACCGTGGCCGCTCCTCCAAAGCCCACCACCATAAATCGCCAATTCAACAATCAAAATAATCAAAATCAATCTCAAAAGCCTCATAACAATGTCTCGTTCCAGGATTGACCACCCCAATCCAATAACAAGACTCCAAGAGATTTTACTCCTCTTGTCGAGCCCATTGAAGTGGTGTTTCAAAAGCTTGTCCAAGCAGGCGCAGTGGTCTACCCGATTACTCACCCGTTCGACCCTAATCAAACCAAACCTAGGTGGTATAATGAGAATGAGTATTGTGAGTATCATCGTATCAAGGGGCATGATACATGAAAGTGCATGAAGCTTAAAATCTACATACAAGATCTCATTGATAGAGGCGAGATTGAGGTAGCAAATTCAAAACCTGGTAACAATAATGGCAAACTCAAAATGTACCAGGAACCCTTCCCAAAACATGATAAAGGAAAAGACTCATCATCTAACATTGTGAACTATGACTACACTAATCATATAATAGGATTTGACTTTTTAGTAGGTTGCATTGAGCCTGCAGACAACCATGTCAACGTCATAACTATCCAAGGAGCTAACCCTCCCCCTTCCCAAAGTAGACCTAATCCTACTAAGATATTCATTGAAGATGCTACACCTTTCACTTCCCACTCTCAGAATGACTGCAATGTAACCACCCACCGAGGCAGAGTCACCGTTCAAGGATCCCCTCCCCCACCAAACCCTTCCCCCATGTCTTCCACCTGCCGATATGACCTCCTTGACCAACTTGGGAAGACCCTCGCATAGATTTCCATCCTATAACTTCTCAAGACTTCCCATGTACACCAGGAAATTCTAGAACAAGCCTTCCTTGAGTCTCGCGTTCTCGATAATATCAATGCTACCCAATTTCAAGCTCTCATTGGAAACCTTGCCGCCCAACAACACCTTGTATTCACTTCGAATGATGCTCCTACAGATGAAGACCATAATAAACCTTTGCACATCGAAGCCCTTATCCAGAAGAACAAGGTCAAACGTATCTTGATAGACGGTGGATCTGAACTTAATTTATGTACATGCAAGTTAATAAAACAATTAGGACTTTCTGAGGACTTGGTAGATATATCAAGAAGAATCACAATAAAAGCATATGATGATGCAGAAATAGTTTCTAAAGGCATGATCACCTTACCTCTTTAAGTGGGCCCTATCACAATTGAAACCCCTTACTAAGTCCTAGATCTTGATCTCCCTTATAATATTCTTCTCAGTCGCCCATGGATTCACTCCTTGCAGGTCCTACCCTCCACTTATCATCAATGCATCAAATTCCCCTTCAATGGAAGAGAGAACAATATCAAAGGTGATCCACAACCCTTTCAACATTTCAATCTCTTAGAGGGGAAGCATCCATATCATTGCCCACTAAATAGACCCTCACCAAATCCTCCATCCGACACATCAAATGTCGCCTCCACCTCATCCCAAGCAGACCCACAAATCAAGATCCTGGATAATGGCTACAAAGAATACAAATTGGAGGATGTCTTATCAATAAGCAACCTCCCCTTATCTCCCAAGTCATTTGGCAAACCAAAAGAACTCAAAAAAGATCAAAAACCGGTTATACAATGCAAAGATACCACCTTTCAACAATGGGGCCCACTTGATGAGGAGAGCCTTGACACAGATGTCTCTTCATGGTTGTATCGAGAAGAAGATGAAGACCCATCAAAAATACCTAAAAAAATGTATCCAAAAGCATCAACTATAGTAGAAAAAATGGGTTACAAAGGACACAACTTGGGACTAGAGGAGAAAGGAAGAAAATCACCAATAAATCTTATCTCTTACAAGCATAACAGGGGCTTGAGGTACACTCTAGTGCCTAATATAACTATCACTGGTGCCCCTTCAAGTCCTTCTTTGGATATCGAAGACTTTGATGAAGAGGAGTTCCATGAAATGCCTTTTGAATATGAAGACGACATCTTCTTTGACACCCACGTCAACACCATTACTCCCATAACCCCTCCCATTTCACATGAGCTACATCTTGTCCATCTCGAACTTATAGACTGGAGCCAACGAGACAAACCCAGTTTAGATATCTGCGTCGATGATAACGCTCTCATTACTCTCCTCACTATGTGAAATTTGGAAGACTGCAACAAAGTACATGTGATTCAATTGCATGAAAGGGGATACTTTGGTAGTTAGGTCAATTCCCTTAGTCACAAAAAAGATAATAAAAAGAAAAACCATGATTCCCTAGGTGAAAACCTCTCTGAGGCACCTTTGGATGAATAAAAAGTAAAAACAATGGGCGTATCCGAAAGTGAAAACCTGGAAAAAGCACTTGAGGATGAGGGACTTGACCTCCCTACCATTCGTCATCTTCCACAGGACAGGTCAAATTTGTTAATAGAGGAAACAAACAGTATTAATATGGGCACTGAAGACATTCCAATAAACTTGCTCATTGCCAAGTCCCTCACGGATCAAGAGAAACAAGACTTCATCAATTTCCTCACAAAGACAAAAATTAACTTTGCATTGTCCTATGCTGACATGCCAGGTCTAGATCTCGACTTGGTGGTTCATAATCTTGTTGTCCACCCAGATGCAAAACCCGTAAAATAGAAGTTGCGCAAGATGCATCCACATATTGCACTCCTGGTCAAAGCGAAACTCCAAAAGTTGTTGGATGCAGAATTCATCAAACCAATAGACTACCCTGAATGGGTATCCAATATTGTACCTATTGGCAAACCCACTGGGGGCATCCGCATTTGTACTGATTTCTGAGATCTAAACAAGGCTTTCCCTAAAGATGATTTCTTGCTCCCCAACATAGACATGATTGTGGACCTCACAGCGGGACATGAGATGCTATCGCTTATGGATGTATTTTCTGGATATAATCAAATCAGGATCACGGAAGAAGATCAACACAAAACTGTGTTCACAACACCATGGGGGACTTTCTATTACCGGATCATGCCTTTTGGCCTAAAAAATGCCAGAGCCACATATCAACGTGCAATGACAACAATTTTTCATGACCTCTTGCACAAAATCATGGAGGACTATGTGGACGATCTTATAGGCAAATCAAAGACAATATAGGAGCACATCCTTAGCTTAAGGCAGATATTTGAAAGGTTGGAAAAATACAAGTTGTGCCTCAATCCTAAGAAGTGTGTTTTTTGGTGTCAAATCGGGAAAACTACTAGGTTTCATTGTTTCTCGCAGAGGTATCGAGGTTGATCAAGCAAAGGTGAAAGCCATCATGGAAATGCCTCCCCCAAAGACCCTCAGATGGTTGTGCAACCTCCAGGGGAAACTCTAATTTATCAGGTGCTTCATCTCGCAGCTTGCAGATAAATGCCATCCATTTGCACACCTGTTGCGCAAAGACACAAAATTCAAATGGGACTGCTTCTATCAAAAGGCTTTTGAAAAAATCAAAGAATATCTGGCATCACATCCAGTTCTTATGCCTCTTACTTCTGGAAAGCCTCTTATTTTGTACATATGTGCTACTATAGTGGCATTGGGGGCATTATTGGCACAAACAGATGATCAAGGAAAGGAATATGCCATGTACTACATCAGTCAAACACTAGTGGGGTACGAACTCAATTATACCCTCATTGAAAGAGCATGATTAGCATTGGTATTTAGTACACAAAAACTCTGACACCGCTAAATGGGTCATGTTGTTAAGTGAGTTTGACATGGGTCATGTTGTTAAGCGAGTTTGAAATTGAATATGTAGACAGAAAAGCAATCAAGGGATAGGTTATCGCAGACTAATTGGCTAACGCTCCACTTCTAGGTGGCCATCTGATCCTTACAAAATTGTCAGATGAATTCATAATGACTCTCGCCACATCCTCCACATGGCAGTTGTACTTTGATGGCTCTTGCACCCAAAATCGATTGGGGGTAGGAATACTATTGATCACACCTCAAGGATATAGCATCCCAAAGTCATACAAGATATCCTTTGCATGTACCAACAACATCGCAAAATATGAGGCACCGATTACCAGACTATGCTTGGCCATCCAATGGAAGACGGTGGAATTACAAGTCTATGGTGATTCCCAACTTGTCATAAAACAAGTCAATGACGAATATCAAACAAAAGACGACAAACTTCTTCCCTATCGTAGTATGGTTGAAGATCTCAAGAAACATTTCACAACAATCAAGTTTGATCAATCCCATGAACAATCAACAGAGTTGCAGATGCAATGGCCACCATTGGCTCCCTCCTTCAAATGCCAGCACATAGTCATAAGTGTGAGTTCTTGGTTGAGCAATTATTTATATTGGTATACTATTTACCAAGAATCTGAAATGGTGTGCATACTCGTTGGTCCCGAATCCTCCTAGTATCAAGAGACCTTCGCTTTCCTAAAAGATAACACCATTCCTCCACATCTTACCAAAACCCAACAACAAACCTTCATTCATCGATGTTCTCGTTACACTATCCTTGGAGACACCTTATTCAGAAGGCATTTCAATGGTTCCCTCCTAAGGTGTTTAGATAAACAAGAGGTTGAATGGGCACTATGTGAAGTGCACAAAGGCATCTGTGGGGCACACTCAAGTGGGCTCACCTTGGATAAAAAGCTCTTGAGAACAGGATATTACTGGCCTAAAATGAAAGTAGATGCATATAACTATGTGAAGAAATGCATCCCTTGCCAACAACATGGTGACAAGATCCATGCACCATCACAAGAATTGCAATCATTCATTACACCCTGGCCCTTCTCACAGTGGGGGCTCAATCTCATTGGGAAAATCCACCCTACATCCTCCAACGAGCATAAATTCATTATCACCGCCACCAAATATTTCACCAAGTGGGTAGAGGCCATCCCTCTTACCTTCACCATTAGTAAGAAGATATCCAAATTCATCCTGAACTACTTGATTTGTCGATATGGGATCCCAACAGTTATCATTACAGATAACGACAAACTATTCAAAAATTAGGATGTTAAAGAACTTTGCTAGAAATTTGACATCCAACATCTCTTCTCCACCCCATATTACCCATAAGGTAACGGTCAATCTGAGGCTTCTAACAAAACCCTAATCAAAATCCTCAAAAAGATGGTCAATGAAGTTGGTCGTGATTGACACCTCAAACTCCACCCTGCTCTATGGGCCTACCACACCTCCATACGCACACCCACATGCGCCACCCCTATTCCCTTGCCTTTGGCTCTGAATTCATCCTCCCTCTTGAGATCGAGATCCCCTCTCTAAGGGTGTCGCTGCAGAATATCCTACCAGACGAAGAATACAGAATTGCCAAACTACAAGAGCTATAATTGTTGGATGAAAGGCACCTCAAGGCCTTGAACCATCTCTGGGTATATCAGAATCACCTACGCATGAGTTACCACAAGAAGGTCAGAACCCAAGAATTTGAAGTTGGTGATCTCGTCCTCATGGAAAATCAGAAAAACCTTCAAGAAAGAGAAAAGAAAGTCAAGTTTGAGCCTAATTGGCTTCGACCATACGTAATCACAACAAAATATGGATTAGGGGCATATTAGTTGGCTACTCCTAAAGGAGATCCTTTAGATGATCCAATGAACATCATGCACCTAAAAATATTCTATGCCTAGTCCTCGGAAAGTCATCAATTGTCAAAAAATTCAAAAAATCAAAAAATCAAAAAAAAATGAAGAAAGTGAAGAAAAATCAATTCGTCCATTAGTAAAAACCACTTTGTGGCACTATGGGCAAGTACCTTGGTGAAAACCTGCATGCAGGCACTAGGGTAAATAATATAGATCCATTTTCTATCAGGTCATTACTCCATCACCTCACATCCGTCATCCTCACTATCCAATTCACCCATCGCGACATTCCTCCACTCCTGCTGGAATAATTCACACGTATGATGATGAGTCTTCGCCTAAATCTTGAATAAAGATTGTCCCATAAAACTAAGCTTTTGTGCCTCTCAGTGAGCTTCATTAAATCTTGAGGTCAGTCCCCGAGTTCGCAAGTTAATCTTCAAGGTCATCTGGTCACTTGCCTAATCCAAAATCTACCCACCCTATCCTTTGCCCTAGGGATGAATCCTTCCCTTGCCTGGCAGTTTAATCATCTATCCTAATCCTACTCTTGGCAAGAGGTACCAGTTGGTCATGAATGGGTGACTTGTTCGATTTCTTGGATCTTCATTTAGACTTGCATCTTTTGCCCTACAATCGCATCTATCTACGACTGACCGAATCTTCCATATCCAGTTATGTTTACAATAGGTGCATGGTGGGGCATATTTTCATAGCATGGTGTGTTTTGGATCTCTCTTGTATGAACCAGCGACCTGGTACTAGTGTTTATCAACACTTGCCTTCTCGTGTACAAGAGGTTTCGATGTGTTTGAGGGTTTCCTTGCACGTACCCACAACTTTGTATCAATGTTCCTCAACACTTGGATAGTTGTTTGTAAGGAATTCTCATTTGACTATGAGTAAGTCCACGCCTTGGGTTTCTCATGGCATCCTGGTTCTTATAATCAGTGGTGCGGGTTACCTAGGGCAATTTCAAACTAGGTTAGCTCTCCACATCTTTTGTGCACAAGTCTCACCATCATTCCATAAAGTCCTAATCTAATAATCCCATGGAGTCTTCAATTCACCCCCCCACTATCCCATATTCTTCTATTTTCTATCTAAGGTCATTTGCATTATCCATTCATTTTATCCACTTAGGTGGCATCATTCATTACACTATTCACTTAGATTATCATTTTTCACAAGCATTTACCACATAGGTTGCATTTAGATTGCATTGCATATGTGAGTTGAGTTACATTATCCATTCATATTAGAGGGCATTAATTAATTCACTTAGATTACATTTACATTTCACTTAGATTACATTTACATTACGCTATTCATTCATTTTTTATTTATATCGCATCATTTGCATAACATTGATCATTTACATTACACTATCTGTGTAGGTGGCATTACATTTATCATCCATTCCTCATATAGATTGCATCTAGGATAGTTTATCATTTATGATAAATCATTTTGCATCTACATCTTTTATTGCATTGCATACTCATCATACATTAAACATCCTCATATACAACATATATGCACATCAAAACATGTGGACCTGCATAATCACTCATCTTGCATCCATAAACATGTCAGCAATGTGTCATAAGCATCCACCATGCATCATATCACAAAATAATAAATAGAGTCCATCATAATAAATTACATGCATCATCCGCCACCGCAAATCATATATATATATATATACACTCTCAGTGTACGAGACTGCTCGCTGCGTCACAGGTACTGCTCCATGGTATATCCCCCTATAGTAACCTGCCTCCCTCTCTGCCCTCTCCCTCAGTTGCATCATGTCATAATACATTTGCCCAAGCCCTGTGGGTACCAACATCTGACGGGCTGCATCCCTCTCCCCCCACAACCGTGTGACATTTGCCTCTGCCCTTTGCACTCGGCCCCGCAACTCCTCTAACTCATCATCCTGTCGGTGAAGAACATCCTATAAGGCCTTAATGGTGGTCCCTGTCTGTGCCTCCTCTAGCATTCGCTCAGACTCCTCCCTCTCCCCTTTCAGAGCATCTACCTCTATCCTCGCTATATGGAGGCTCTCTGTCAAATATGCTATCTCCCACCACAACCGCTCAACCTTTGCCTCCCAGCTCTCTCTATTTGTATCTCATCCTCGAGGGAGTGAAGCCTCACCTGAGTGGCGTCTCTCTCCCGCTAGACTCTATCAAGGTCAACCTGTGACACTCCTCCCCTACCCTCTACCTATGCCTCTGGAATATCCATGGGTACAACCTCCTCTCCCCTACCAACCCCTCCCTATGCGGCCTCTCCTGGTGGTAATGCTCATGCCTGTCCCTCTCCTACCTTAGGATCTCTCCTCCATACCACCCTAACCCTCCTTTGTTGTCTACCAACACCCCTCCCTGCGGCAACCACAACCCTCTCACCTGATCCATCGTCCTCTCTGTCGACTATCTCATCTATTGTCGGTTGTAGCTCATCATCCTCTAGAACCCCAGGAATGGTAAGACACATTGGAAAATGTCCCTCCCACCAGCTCCTGTATCCTCCAGCCTTGAGCCGATCATCCCAAACCAAGTATGATGCTATCTGGAAACTAAAACCTGCCCTCCAATGGACTCACTGTTAGGCCCCAAAATCTCTCCTCTCGTGTCATTCGAGGATACAATGGTATGTCTCCCACTATGTCCTGGGCCTGGTCGAACTGTCTCACTACTCTATAAGGGGCATAGTACTCCATGATATATACAGACCTACCAAACAACCACATCTCCACTCCAGCCCAGTGTAGCTGCCAGTCCCTCCTCCATGTCTCACTATCAAAAAATGGCCGCCATGTAAATTGCATAAGCTCATAAAAAATGCGGCGCCAAAATCATATCGATCCTATCCACGTATAATGTAGCAGGCCCCTATACCTATCTATATATGGTCGTCGGGCCGCCTATCCTGTACACCTAGTGACCGGGTAACCGCAATACGCTCGCAAGCCCAGATATGGAGAAGTGTCACTCCCATAGATAAGCTAGCATACTCCCTGTACACCACAAGATGCATATCATGATATAAATGAGCCAACATCGCAGATCCCCGGGCATATTATGCACAATCATGTACCATGAAATAAAGACACCTGATCCATCCAACCAGAAACACATGTCCTCCAAGATCAGGTAGAATTCATCCACTCAAAAATTCACAAATCACAAGTACCACACAAGGTATATGTCTGATACCCATCGCCCTACCCAAATGCATCCTGCTCCCGTCTAGCATCGATAGGGCCTCATACTCGCAAACCTCTTGCAGGTAAAAATCTGCTGCATCTAATCGGTACTCTGGGATGATGTTGCGAATGGGGATCTTCAAAATCCTCCATACATCTAGTAGAGTCACTGACACCTCGCTGGTAGTTAGGTGGAAGGTGTTATATCTACTATCCCACCTCTCAACTAAAGCCATCATAATCACAGTGTGGGATCGAATCCTTGACCACCTACCTACAAAATGCAACCCCACAATAGCTAGGATCTGTAACTCATCCGACCGCAATCATCGATATAATCTCATGGTAGCTGGCCAGTGCTCCCTCGACGCCAACGACCCCAAATCAGCCTGCATCCAACAATCCAATTCATCATTTCACATCCTTAAGCCCTACTCTGCCCCCTGATGCACCCATACCTTACCCCACCTCAAAAAATTCTAAGTCTATTCCTAATCCCTCACACCGATTCACTAAGAGCTCGCGCCAAACCCGTGGCGCTCGCGCCATTCTATAGGGGCACGAGCTAACAAACCCACTAGGGTCCATAGAGCGAACTAGTGCGACCGCTTGCGCAAGACAACCAATTCCTCCCACTCGACCATATCCTAAACTACCCGAGCGTGAGCGCCCACGTCACGCCACCTTTTCCTAACCCTAAACCTAAACCTAAATCCCCTCCACCACGAGCGCCCGTGTAATAGCGTGATTGTCCACGTTAAACGCGAGTTCCCGCCCCAAACCCTTGGCTTTTCCCCTTCGACTCGCTAGCGCGCGCTATTCACTAGTGCTACCCTAGAGGCGCGCGAACTGAAATGACGATCAGTGCGTCCACCTCGCTAAAATTTTAGCCCTAAACTAAGCCCTAATTCTAGCCTAAACCTAAGAATTCATAGAGGATGATAGTAATACATACCGGTGTAATACCCTAAAAATGGTCATCTAAACCATGAGCCCCTAATCTCGACAATGTCACCAAGGTCCTAACCAATGACAATTAAATAAATCTTGAGCACACAATTAATTTCGTTAATCATCAAATCTCACATGGAAAATTAATCAACCAATATTAATTAAATATTTATTTAATTAATTAAATCATTCCAAGTAAATCATTTTAAACAATTATCTTATTTATTTTATTAAATATCCTTGCATATTTAATTAAATAAATCAATTTGCCATTAAATCATCAAAAAGAGGAATTAATTTGAAAAAAATTAAAATTTGTCATAAACCTTCAAAAAAGGAAACAAATCAAGAAAGAGGAATTGGAAATTATAAGCACAAATCTTCAAAAAAGGAATTAATTGACCAAAATAATTATTAAAATTTGAGAAAAGAAATCAATTGGAGATAATCTTGAAAAACAAATTAAAAATTGATGAATAATCTCAAAGAAAGCAATTAAAACAGTTAAATATTAAAATTGAATGAAATAGAGAATAAATAAGTTTTTCTTGATTTTATCTTAAATTTAGTTCAATTTCCTTTAAAACTGAGAAAAGCATCCAATCACATCAATTCACCTGGATTGTGCTTCCTCTTGGAAAATCTTGACCGCTCATCATCATTTGATCTCAGCCTTTGGTTTCTTTCTGAATTTTCTATAAATTTAGGCTCTCATCTCTCATTCAAAAATCTTGGAGAATATATTGTTATTATGTTTTTTTTGCTCTAAGTTCATTGAGATATTGCATATTAGTAATTTCATATTGCTTAAATCATTTAGCTTAATATCATGCTCATATAGATTAAATCCTTCGTCTTGGTGTAGTCTAGTCACTGGTATTGCTTATACAAATCTGAGAGAAATTTTATACTCGCATCTTTTAGAAGGCAATGGGTCGATTTGTTATGGTTTTATTATTCATGCTTATATCTGTCTAACCATACATGTAACGACTTAATTGAAGTGTTGTGTATTGCAGATACAAATCCTTAGTCCCTAGACCCTCGAAGCTTTTTTCTAAGTTTTGAGATTTGTGTACCTTAAGCGGGCCTGTCACAGTGGGAAAAAGTAATCACCCTGTGAGAACAACCCAAGTGAGTACAGCTAGACCTGAGCATTCCAACTCACTATAATAAATAGGCCTCTAGTGATTAAAGTCTTAAAGGATGGGATTATTTGAGTTTTCTCTTTGAGATCTCTCATATCGAGCATTTTGTAGGGCCTCACGGTCTCAATCATGTTTACGTGACTACAACTTGTTTCAGTACCTTGTCGGGCTATAGGCCTCAATCATGCTTGCGTGACTTCAAGGGATAATTTCAAATGGAATTCCTGACTAAGAACTATAAGATTAGAAGCTACCTGATTCACCTTCGAAAGGTTGATAATCTTTGTGCAAGAGAGATAGTAACTCTCCCAAGACACTTGCCATATCATGCCCCCATTAGCATTTGGAGTTGGCTAATACGGCGTTGAAGATCCATTGTGTGAGACTTAGCGGTCGTATTCTGATTAGCTATTGGGTGTGTACCTAAGTTAGCAAGCAAAGGTTTTCTTCTCTAAGCCAACTTCCATAGGGTTAGTGTGTTGTGATTGAATTATTATATATCTTGCGTGTTTTCTATGTTTTCATCCCTAAAACTAAAACTAGAATACCAAAAGTGGAGAAAACAACAAACAAAATTAGTGATAAACTCTGTATGTGTCCAAACTAGTCTCTGTTAGTCATTGAAACATCAGTCCTTATCAAAAAATGGTAGTCGTCAGTCATTGAAACTTTGTCTGTCAGAATCTCATCTCTATCCAATCCTCTATCATATGAATTACTGATTTTATTAGTCTTGAATAGTCAAACTTGCCTATTTCAATCTACAACAAACCTAAAACTAGTTATCATCCTCCCGAGCATAAACAACCTTGATAGTGTACCCTTGTCTTTGCGTTACACGATTTTGTCGATCATCTCTCAGCTAGTTCAAACATCTTATCAAACCTAAGTTAACTTAGATAATGTTTTACATAGGATAGATCATTCCTGAAACTAGACCAGATCTTAGTTACTTCTCTCAATCACTACGTTAAACGGATAACTAGCTACAATTTGATCTTGACTTCTACAACACATCTAGCTCTCGGTTCCGTCAGTTGTAAATGCCTGTTCAAACCAGAAGCTCTTCTAATTTTTTTTGACAAAAGTAAGAATCCCATGTATACCTTAGCTCTAATTCCCATGGCTGCCTTAGCTCAAATGTTTCAAGATATCAAGAAAGAAATATATGACATGGAAATCCAACAAAATAAATCAATGACTCCATTTGAAAAACAAATGCATGATATCAAGAGTGAGAAACTTCAAGGAATTCTAAAACAATTATATGATTTGACAACCAAATACCAACAAATAATTGACGATCAAAAGCCAAATCTCAAACAAGATCACAAAACACATTCACCAAGACAAAAAGACATCTATTCCCTAGATAGACAGTTTACACCTTTGGGGCAATCTATTGAGACAACTTTGGAAGAGCTTATTAAGAACAATCTTATCATATTGCCTAAAAAGACCACATGGGGATGTGCAGTTTTGAGTAGTTATTGTGCATATCATAGGCATAACAAACGTAAGACTTCAACGTGCATGGAATTAAAACATAAGATTCAAGATCTCCTTGATGATGGTGTCATTGGAATTGAAGATCCTAATGACTCACCTAAAGAAAAAGAAGGAACTACTTCTAAGCATGATCAAAATCATGAACCTATGTCTAACAAGGCTCCACACGTAGCCTCCATCCCTTCCATGATGTCTTCATCTCCTTCAAACAATGAAACTTCTCATGTTTACCTTCAAGGGCTATCCCCTATGGAAATCCAAGTAAATGGCTATATTGATACAAGTTCCTCTAAAGATTTAAAAATACCAGATCCTATACCATCATACACTTCAATTCCAAACATACCCACTCCAGAGAGTCCCACTCAAAATGCTTCCCCATCATGCCAAAATATGGAGATCTTCCAAGAATCCCCTAAGCCTATGCACAATCCTACCCCTTCCTTAGAAGTGACTCCATGTCAAGAGGAAAATCTGGAAAATGAAAAAATAAGACCTACCATAAATCAAGATCAAGACACCAAAACTCCTCAATCCCATCTAATGATTGAAAAAGATCCTATTTCCCTAGAATCCCATGATGATCCACTTATACCTTTCCATTTCTTCCAAGATGACCCCCTTCCATCTCAAGAACAAAGCATCCTTCCAAATCTCATTCGTAATCTACTTCCTAAGCAAGATCATGATGCCTCTTCCACCTTTTCAAATTATCCTATTCAAAATGAAGAGTCAAATACCCTTCCTACTCTATCTAATGGTCCTCTTCCATGTCAATATCAAAGTATCCCTTCATCTCCTTGTCATAATCATCCATATTCACCTCAAGGATCCATCATGCCTACAAATCCCTCTCGTGATCCTATCATTCCCTACATTCCACCATCTCATAATGGACTCGCGCCTTCTTTCCAAAGAAAAGTGTATCCTACAAGTCAAAATACTTATAAAGGCAAAGGAGTAAATCTCCAAAAGTAAGAACCCCTCCATATTAAAGAAAATGTTAAAGGTCATGGCCTCAGGGAAATTTATCAAGATGTTGGTATCTCTCGTAAATCCTACATTTCTCCAGTTAAATCCAAATGCATGCCTTCCCCTTCACCTCTTCCATCCACTCTAGGTCCCTATATCCCTCCATCCCTTATGCGGGATCAACAAAGGAACACGTCTTCGAGTACCTTCCATCCATCCAAAATACCTCCATATCATTCCTATCTATCCACACATCTCCCTCCAATAAATTTGGATGCCAAGCATAAAAGTCATAAGTCAAGTAATCCACATGTATTCAAGGATCAACATGTCCCATCTAATCGACATGTCAAAACAAAGAAAAATATTATCCAAAAAGAAAAAAAATACAAAATGCCACAAAGGCCAACAAAGAAAGAAGAAAAGTCAAAATTTATATGGGTTCCTAAGGCACTTTTACAAGCAATGCGCTCTAAGGAACTACAAAAGCATCAAAAATCAAAAGCCATGTGGATTCCTATGCGGCTACTTGAAGCACAACAGTCCAAATAAAAATAAAAATTGGCATCCAAAATTGTTATTCCTCCATACAAACCTTCCGAGTCTATTCCTCCATCACCTCCTTCATCCATTTTTGGTTCTTATGCTCCAAAATTTGTAACCTTTCCTCCATCCAAATCTCAAAATCTAAGATTCACCTCTCTTCCATATGTCCACCATCCCTCAAGGTGTGTGCCAATGCTGATCTTTCCAACATTTCCATCTATCCATACACAATTCTTCCAACATCCCATCCATTATCCAACACCTCTTTTTCACCCTTCCATCCCTCTTATCCAATCCTTTGCATAAATCCTTGCCCTAGTTTCATTTCATTATACTGCCAACATCTTTGAGCATACCCTCATAGACATGGTCTATTGCAACTCATATTCTAAGGGTACCATCCAAAGCAGCGATATTTTGGGGTCCTTCTTCCATCCTCTATCATGCTTCCATTATCTTCCAAAGAAAAAAAAATGATGAAAAAGTGAAAAAAAAAATAAAAGAGAAATAAATTCGTCCTTGTGTGAAAACCACTTCTTGTGGTGCCTTGGGCAAGTACCATGAACCTAGCAAGTAGGCGTCATGCGTAATCCATTATCCTTTTGCACTTTACATTGGGGGCAAGTTCCATCCATGTACATCCATCTGTTATCCTTCATCCTCCATTATCTCTCATTCACTCTATCTATATTCATATCCCTTTTCCACCTTTGATCTTGACAAGGTTAAGGATCCTTGCAAGCTTCATATGTCCTATATATTGCACTTGATCCAGACCCTTTAGCTCCCATCCATTGCTCGCTTACATCCTTCATTACTCCCTTTTGATCTTGCTTATCATATCTGCCTCCTATCCAAATCTATCCCTTGATCTTCATCAACACTATGGACAAAATGCAAAAACATGTTTTCCACAAACCTCTTGACATGGCCACTTCTTTGGACCATATGGCTTTGTTACACTATATCCTTTCTTCGTTGTGTTATATCCTTGCTTTACATCGCTAAAATCCTTTCTTTACATCGCTAAAATCCTTGGTTTACATTGCTATATCTGGGCCCTGTGCTTGGATTAACGTTGTGAGATAGTCCTTGAGAGTGTCTGCCATCATTCGCTTATCCATTCATGTACTCAAAATTCCTGTTGCCTTGCTAGACACTAGGGGCAAACATTAAAAAATCCTAAAAATCAGAAAATATCCTTAACAAAATCCTAAAAAATCATAAAATTTCCTGAACAAACTCCTAAAAATCATAAAATGTCCTTAAAAAATCATAAAAATCATAAAAGTCCTGAACAAAATCCTAAAAATCATAAAAAGTCCTGAACAAACCCCTAAAAATCATAAAAAGTCCTGAACAAAATCCTAAAAAATCATAAAATGTCATAAACAAACTCCTAAAAATCATAAAATGTCTTGAACAAACTCCTAAAAATCATAAAATTTCCTGAACAAAATTCTAAAAATAATAATTAAAAAAAAAACTAAAAAATCAAAAAAACTGAAAAATCGAAGGAAGAAAGCATAGACTATCTTTCAAACCAAATCAACGACAGACAAACTCTCAAGGTCTATAATCAAACTTATCGCATGTCTTGTTAATCAATCTATCAAACTTTATCAAACATCAACATGTCTTAGACAAGGAAGGGTACACTCAAAACCAAACAGATCGGTCTTATACGTGGTACTTACTCTTTGAAACCCGTCATTCCTATCAATGATCAAATCAAATCAAAACAATGACATAGATCAGTACGGATGTTGGATTTTGTCCAGGTTGGTCTTATCTCTTGTACTGAAGTGTTGCATCTTTGCTTTAACTTGTACATATCTTTTATTCACTTTCGTGACATCCTGGTTCTTCTAGGACCCTTGTGGCTTGAAACCAATCGATGTCCCAATCTTAGGTTAATCGATAGAGCATATTACATGTCCTAAGCTGTATCAACCAAGTCATCATTCTGTCAGTGATACCCGGTCACCCACTTCGAGTCAGTCACCTATCTCCTGACTACTGAAGAGTTTTATCACCGAGTACACAAGCAAAACAAGACTACTAAAAATAATCACTAAATTGTTTGAGATATGCTTGAAATTTTCTTTGTGTGTTGTCTTTTACATTGACCTTCGCTTATTCTTCCCTCTAAGTAACTTCAGGAGTCTATCTTGACTAAGAGGAGCAAGGATTGGGGGCATAATATTTTCTTTATTTTCTGCTTGTAGGAATGATTTCGATGATCTGAAAACATCTAATCGGCTGGGTGTCTGTGATAAGAGCCTTCACACTAAGGTGAAATCGCCACACATACCTCGACTCCGCTTATTTGAATGCTACAGGGAGGTTCCCATCATTTCTTTGTCTGTTTTGAGGGAATTTCTTTATTGTGCAATCCAGGTCCATGCGTAATCTGTCCAAGGATATGAACCAAAAAAAAAAAGGGTCACTACGGACAAGATAATTAATATTGCACATGAAACGAAAGGAACTCTACTATGCCTGCTATAATTGTAAAATGCTCAATGATGAAAATTAAGTTGTTCAAATCTAGTGACTAGGTTTCGGTTGCATCTCATCTTACATTTAATTCTATATCCCGTGAATTTAGAGTGATTTCGATATGGTAACACTAATTTCTTTATCTTCTGCATGAGAGTTGGAAGCATCATCATTTCTCAACTAAGTGGTCTATTTTTCATCATCATTTCTCGGATGGAGTACTTGTGTATTGAGATGTTAGTTGCATACATGAGCATCTTACATAGATCCATACATTTCATTTTATACTTATTTGCATTCATATTATTGCATGAAGAAAAATAAACATTTGCATTACTAGTTACTCATTCGCCTCATTTATTTGCATCATCATTTATTTGCATAAAAAGAAACAAAAATAAACACCCATATTCCATTTGCATTCATTCATCTATACTGAAAAGAAATGCATACATATAGAATAAAGCATATAGAACAACATCTCATAATCAATCAACACAAGTACAATGAAATCAAATCAGGAGCTTGTAAATCGGTTGTCCTGAGTCCATTTTTGAGATCGAAATCAAAATCTGATGTCAACTCTCTCATCGAAATTTCACAAAATTTGGACCAGTTAGCGCTTTTCATCAAAAGCTCATTCTCTCTTCTAATTGCACTCAATTTCTCATGAATCAACGCTAAATCTCAATTTAATTTCTACAAATCAACTTTGCACTCAATTTCTCACTAAATTTTCAAAAATTCCTCTGAATCAATTTGTGCTCAAAACAACTTATCATCGCTAAAATTGCCTATCATCATGTACCCTCGCTATCTTTCAACTTCGCTCCTGAGGGGGCATACTCGTGACCTTATGACCTCAAATGTCGAGAATTTTTTTCAAATCTTCATCGAAAGTTGAGCAAAAAAAAAAATTCAACTAAAGAAAATCAAATAAGACCTCATCACTAGGGGCATCTCAACTTCACCGCTTTATATCAAGTAGAGATTTCTCGATCATCTGAATCAAATCAATCTCTAGGGGCATATCAGTTTCATCGCTTCATATCAAGCTGATATTTGTCTTCGTCTGAATCAATCTCTTAACGTTAATTAGTTTCATCGCTTTTCATCAAGCTGATTATTCGTTTAAACTCAATCAAGTGTTTAAAGAGTATCTTTGATCACACTCAATCTAAGTAGGTGTTCAATATTCGTTGCTTTGGATCAAGCTGGAAAGTTTATCATCGCTCATCGTATCTTGATCAATCAAGTTCAAGATCGATTTTTATCATCACTCACTATGTCTAGATCAATCAAGTTCTAGATCAGTAAGATCCGCTTCTTGATCAATCAAGTTCAAGTTCGGTATCTTTTGTTTTCTATCGTTCCTAGTTCAATCAAGTTCGGGAATGGTATCACTTTAATCAGACTTCATTCGGCTTTGTCGCTTCGAAACAAGCTAAATACCTCGCTTTCATCTAGTTCATGATCAATCAAGTTCAGAACTGGTATCTCCTAGACATCAACTATTCTTTGAACCAATGTGTTGCTCGCACATTAATTCAAAGAGGGGCAAATGTAATACCCTAAAAATGGTCATTTAAACCATGAGCCCTAATCTTGACAACGTCACCAAGGTCCTAACCAAAGGCAATTAAATAAATCTTGAGCACACAATTAATTTCGTTAATCATCAAATCTCACATGGCAAATTAATCAACCAATATTAATTAAATATTTATTTAATTAATTAAATCATTCCAAGTAAATCATTTTAAACAATTATCTTATTTATTTTATTTAATATCCTAGCATATTTAATTAAATAAATCAATTTGCCTTTTAATCATCAAAAAGAGGAATTAATTTGAAAAATAAATAAAAATTGTCATAAATCTTCAAAAAAGTAAACAAATCAAGAAAGAGGAATTGGAATTTATGAGCAAAAATCTTCAAAAAAGGAATTAATTGACCAAAAAAATAATTAAAATTTGAGAAAAGAAATCAATTGGAGATAATCTTGAAAAAGAAATTAAAAATTGATGAATAATCTCAAAGAAAGCAATTAAAACAATTAAATATTAAAATTGAATGAAATAGAGAATAAATCAGTTTTTCTTGATTTTATCTTAATTTTAGTTCAATTTCCTTTAAAACTAAGAAAAGCATCCAATCACATCAATTCACCTGGATTGTGCTTCCTCTTGGAAAATCTTGACCGCTCATCATTATTTGATCTCAGCCTTTGTTTCTTTCTGAATTTTCTATAAATTTAGGCTCTCATCTCTCATTCAAAAATCCTAGAGAATATATTGTTATTATGTTGTTTTTGCTCTAGGTTCATTGAGATATTGCATATTAGTTATTTCATATTGCTTAAATCATTTAGCTTAATATCATGCTCATATAGATTAAATCCTTCGTCTTGGTGTAGTCTAGTCACTGGTATTGCTTATACAAATATGAGAGCAATCTTATACTCGCATCTTTTAGAAGGCAATGGGTCGATTTGTTATGGTTTTGTTATTCATGCTTATAGCTGTCTAACCATACATGTAATGACTTAATTGAAGTGTTTTGTATTGCATTTACAGATCCTTAGTCCATTTTTCACACACACAACCGATGGTCCATAGCCCGCAGGTCTCTCGTACTGTTGGATCCTCTCGACGTGGTGCTCATGTGTGGTAACACGATCCATCTCTCATTCTTTTCTTCTAGGCTCTAAGTTGCTCCAAGACTTGTGTGTAACAATGACTCCTCATTGGGCCCTTCGTGGCTTATATGGACCCCTTTGTGGGCCCATTCTCTTCATGCTATCGCTCCTTCTATCTCCTTGTCTATTTTTCTTGATCCGCTCTATCTTTCTTTCTCATTCTTTTTTCCCCCTTCTTCCTTTTTCATTTTGAGAAATTTTCATCAATTTAAAAAAAAAAAAAAAATCGAAAAAATTCTCGAGGGGGCATACATCACCCACGTTTACGTTGGGGCATCTTTTTCCCTTTCCTTCCTCTTCTCTCTTCTACCCATCTCCAAATTTACCGTTGCTTAAAAGAGGGGCAAAATGTAGACACTTAAATTAATTATTTTAATTTATTTAAGTTCCTTGCATAATTAATTTATTAATTGTGCCAATTCCTATTCCTTCTCCATATTAATTAAATACAATTAATGTTGTCACTATAGTCTGTTGATTGATTTATTTAATAAATCAATCCACCTTTATTCTTCTAAAATCTCTAATATTAATTCTCTCCAGATTCCTCCTTTTAATTAATTAATCTAGGTGATTCCTACAAATCATCTTTTTCCTAATCCATCATTAACCTAATGAACTCTTCTAGAAGCCCCCTAATCTCACTTATCATTATTCTTCTAATTTTTAATTCCCTCCACTCATTCTCTCCTAGTCAAATCCTCCTACAAATCTCATCTACCCTAATCCCACCTAAGCATTCTTCTAATCCCTCTCCTAATGAGTTGCTAGTGGCTAATCATCATGATTAGCCACAAAGTCAACTCCTTGTCCTTTCCATCCAACCACCTTCCTTAAATGCTCTTTTCCTAGGTGAATGTGAGATTTTCAAAATCTCGCATTCCTCTAGGCATCCCATCCTCCAAGGAATTTATAATTCCTCCTTATTCCTCCAATCCCTATGATCATCCTTTTTGAAGAATTTTTTATTCCTCATCCCCATCCCTCAAGGAATATTTTATTCCTTTCTCTTCCCTAGGCACATTGGGAAGTCTTCCCAATGAGCCTTGAGGAGTGTGGAGATAAGAAATGCCTTTAAGGAATATCTCTTGGTCTCCACACTTGTCTTGTCACCTCCTCTTGGGCCATGTGTGGGCTCACAAGAAATCCTAATCCTTCATCTTGGGTCAATCCTAACCCTCCATTGCTCCTCTCCTATAAATTGAGGACTCCATCCCCTTGTTTCTCATTTCAAAATCTTGTAAGTGCATGTTGCTAATTTGCTTAGTGAAATACATCTAGATACCCAAACTCTAGCCAAATCATCCCCACTTTCATACTTAGCCATTTTGATCACCATCCACAACTTCACTCCTCCATCCATCTATCCATCTCCATCCTTATTTGTGCACAATTTTGGAGAGCCAACCACATATCTACATTGGACCAATCCAATCAAACTAAGAAGTGGCACATTCTTGGCTTCATCAGGAGTCCAAATCGAAGGAACAAGAGAACTCTCTTGTCAAGGTATAATAGATTGTTATTTATGTTTTTTATTTGAATGTTTTGTGCTTTGATTTGAATTCACAATCTAACCTTGCACCAAGATATTTCCCTTGGTTCAATAATGTCCCCACTTCACTAGTTGCTATCCAGATGCTTAAATTCACCTGTCACCCATCTCCATAGGTGAAGTTCAGTGTTGGGATATGAAGGGTTAGCCAAATGGGGACCTATACTTAAACAAATTTTACTTTGGCGGGCCATTTATAATAAAACTTTATAATATTAAGTTATAAAGTTACTTTTTCTAAATCTGGAAAAAGTAAATAAAAGTGACTTATAAGTTACTTCATGTTTTAATAAATGACTTTATATTAAAAGTCCATTGCACACTTTCCTAGGTGAGTTTAATAACTTAAAAAGTGGTTCCCAGTTCATGATGAAGACCCCTCTTCAAGATGGCGCCACCTTCTAGAGGGGAAAGATTCCAAGGAATCTTTAGGAGATGCCTTTGAGAGGTTCGATTTGGTTAAGAAGTCACAGTACGTACATTTTGGGCATTCTTGATAATTGTATTTGCTTCCATTTAGAGAATTTGAGATCTGCAACCAACACGATTCATCTTGGCAGCCATCAAAGAACGAGATCCCTCCTGAATTTGGGTAGTGTGGACGAAACCCCACACTTCTAGCTAATGTACGACAACATTGGGACTAGCAATTGCGTATTAGAAGTGATAATCAGTAGGTGAAATGACATTTACAACCTTGGCAAGTTTGATTCTACAGATCTGAGCAGTTTCCAGATATTTTCCAAAAAGTTGTAGCATCCAAAGTTCAAAATTACATCACCCAGGGACAATCGTACCATTAATTCTTGTTTGGGATTCATTAAAAATAAATTGGAGGGTTTGCAATTGGTTCTTTTACATAAATTTCATTGTCAGCATTAGGAATGAAGAAATAAATCACTCTTTCAGGCTTATGACAACATTGGATAGAGATATGAGCAAATCAGTGGGGAAAATTGACCAATTTTAGTGAAGTCTCTTGGGAGCCCGAGGGAAATAGCAACAATTTAATCTATTTATGCAAGGTTTGTTTTTAATAATTATTATTTAGGAGAATAAAAATTCAAGGAGCATTTTGAACACCTTGGAAGCTCCTATAGCAACATCTGGATTCATTTAAGTCAATAAAGAAGCCCTCCAGGTAAGGCGTTGGACTCCTAGTAGGCCAATTTTGGCATATCATTGTTGAGTTCCACTATTTATTGACACTAGTTAATTGATTTTAGGAAATCAGTCAATCTGAAAATTTATTTCCAGTCATTAGTTTATGTTTTTATCATTGTTATTCAATTGCATTGTCAAATTCCCAAGGCATATATATTGCAAAAACACAAAAAAAAGCATAAAACCTCAAAAACAAACATAGAAAACCAAATTCCCCTATCGCTGGCCTAAGAAATCAAAATAAAAAATTAAATCAAATTGTTTCAATCAGTGGTTGGCATCTTTCAGTGGTATCAGAGCAATGATCTGCTAGCCTGAGGGTCATCAGAGAAATCCTATGCATCAGGGTAGATTTGGTACCTACGGGTTTTACACACGCAGGAGACCTAGAGTGGATTTGAACTTTGTCACTAAACCACCATTCGAGACTAATATGAGTGATATTCCAGAAGGACAAAGGAGCCCTCCCAGACAAGAAAGGCAAAACCCACTCAATCCTGATGAGATCATGAGGAGTTTGGTTGAATCGCAACCAATAATTATCCAGGCTATTAACAGGTTACAAGACACATTGGATATAATAGATTTGGGGAATCACAGGGGAAGGCACATAAGTCATACCAGGATAGTTTCAGCTGTAGGGAGTCATGGCAGCAGTAGGATTCCATCTTCCCAAGGAAGCGCATCCATCTCACCATAGAGAGACATGACCCATACAAGGATGGTTGATAGGCCTATGCTCCCTCGGTTCACTCCTATAGATGAACCACCATCAGCTGATCCACAAAATGGAATCACAATCCAGGATACAATTATGGCTACCAACGATGAGTGGGCTCGATTTCCATCACATGTCAAAGATGCATTTCTCTTGCATCAATATTGTATGCAATGCCATGATTCTATGAGGGAAGAGAATGTCAGGGGACCCAAACAACAATGGAATAATGATCTGAAGAAAGCTATTGATAAGTTGAATTTATCCACTTTTGATGGCAGTGGCTCCATTAGTGCATGAGTGTGGGTTCATAAGTTTGACATATACTTATTATCGAACCCTGTGACTGAAAATGAAGCCATTTAGTTTGTTTTCCTCCATTTGGAGGGTGTTGCATATTATTGGCGGCACCATGGATCATACCCAGAGTTCACAGAGAGATTGATTGCCATGATTGATAGGAAATATGTGGAACTTTATTACAAGGGTTTAGCTCTCCTGAAACAGTCGGGACATATGGAGTCTTATATTAATGAATTTCAATGTATAACAGTGATAGTGCCTGAGATGCCTGATAGGAGGGTAGTGATGCTTTTCATAGAGGGTCTTCAAGAGAGGAACCATGGTTTAGTGAAGGCTTTGAAGCCTAATACTCTGCAGGAGGCTATACAACTTACTTTGGACTTTGACACCACACCTCCACCCTTCACTTTTTAGCAAAAAATTCCCAGTAACTCCAAACCCTTCCAAAAGCCTTTTAATTTGCAGAAGGGGAACACATCTTCTCTTAAGATTGATCAGGAGTCTAGAAAAATGAATTGAGGAGAAAGACACTATGTTTTACTTGCAAGGAACCGAGTCACAGATGCCTTGGCAAAGGCAAATCCCATCTCATTGAGGTGAGCTTAGATGTGGAGGATGAGCACATACATGACATTGATGATGAGGGAGTGCATATTGAGTTGCCACAGATAGAGCTTGATTCTATTGATGCACAAGCTATGGCCAATGTCACCATGGCCACTCTCTCGAGTTATCCTAAGTTCCATGTCTTCATATTGAAAGGAACTATTCAAGGGAAGCATGTTGTGTGTTTGGTAGATATTTGAGCAACCCATAATTTTATTGATCTACACCTGGTAGAGAAATATGGGTTGCGGACAAATAAATTTTCAGGATTTGGTGTGAAGGTTGCAGATGGTGCAGTGTTGGGATGTACCAGGAGGATTCCTTGGCTTAGTATCCAGATGGGAGACTACATGTTGATAGATGACTTTTATGTTTTTCTATTAGAGGATTATGATGCAAATATTGGTATGCAATTGTTACAAGGGATTGGCAAATATGTCATTGATCATCGCAGGATGCAGTTGGAGTTTCTAGTTGATGATAAGAAGAGAATATTGAGGGCATTGTCAGATGGGGGCCCCAAGGAGGTTTCTTGTTGCAGGATGGAGAGTATTATCAGACACCAAGACATCCTTTGGGCCACACAATGCTTTATCTCATCTAAGGCACCTTCATCTCAGGATGGTAAAACCTATCATGTAGATATTCAACAGATTTTAGATAAGAATGGGGTGGTATTTGGTGATATACCAGCTGGTGTACCCCCCGATAAAGGCTTTGAACATGTGATAGAGTTAGAAGAGGGAGTAAAACCAATCATGACCACTCCCTACTGCCAACCTAAGGCTTATAGAAATGAGATAGAGAAGACCATCAGAGAACTTCTAGACATGGGATTCATTAGACCGATTTCTAGTCCCTTTGCTTCTTTAGTAATGTTGGTGAAGAATAAGGACAGGACCCTACACATGTGTATTTAATACCATGCACTCAACAAGAAAACCATTAAGAACCGGTATCCCATTCCTCGCATTGATGAGCTCTTGGATGAGCGTCATGACTCAGTTTATTTTTTGAAGATTGATCTTCGATCAGGGTATCATCAAATTAAGGTGCGAGATTCAGACATTCAAAAGGCAGCTTTCAGGTACCATTACAGTCATTATGAGTTCTTAGTGATGCCTTTTAGTCTCACTAATGCCCTTGCTACATTTCATTCATGCATGAACCACATATTTAATAAGCATCTGCGTAAATTTGTGTTGGTGTTTTTTGATGATATCTTGATTTACAACAGATCATGGGAGGAATATCTGAGGCACTTAGATGAGGTGTTGAGCATTATGGAATCTGAGTCATTGTATGCTAAGATGTCCAAACATGAATTTGGGCTCATTGATATTTTATACTTGGGTCATGTGATATTAGTTTATGGAGTCAAAGTTCATCAAGAAAAGATCCAAGCTATTCTTGATTGGCCACCTCCCAGGAACATTACAGAGTTGCATGGTTTTCTTGGATTATGTGCTTATTACAGGAGGTTTGTTAGAGGTTATTCTCAGCTTGTAGCACCTTTGACATATCTCACCAGGAAAGGGGCTTTCAGATGGACTCAGTAGGCACATGAGGTATTTGATAGGCTTAAGCAGGTGATGAGCACTTGTCCATCGTTGGCACTTCTTGATTTCAACCAACCCTTTGTGCTTCAATGTGATGCTTGAGGAGAGGGTATGGGTGCAGTACATATGCAAAATCATCATCCTATTGTGTATGAGAGTGGGAAACTAAAAGACAATAAAAAATTATACTTTATTTATGATAAAGAAACGTTGGCTATTATGCATGCTCTCACAAAATTCAAACAGTATTTTGTGGGAAGGAAATTCATTGTTAAAACGGATCATAACGACCTTAAGTACTTTTTAGAACAAAAATATCTCAATGAAAGGCAACAAAAATGGGTCAGTAAGATCCAAGCATATGATTTTGACATTTAATATGTCAAGGGAAAAAAGAATGTTGTTGCCGATGCATTAACTAAGGAGCCTTCTATTGCTGCTCTTTGTTCATTGAGTGAGATTTCATCTGATTGGAAATATCAACTTTTGGTAGAACATTCCAAAAATCAGCATGGTTGTGAGATTATGGATGGGATCATTCTGGATGATAGGTACACGGTTGTGGATGATGTGATTTACTACAAGGGATGAATATATTTGGTTTCAGAATCTAAACTAAAAAATCAGCTTTTACATGCTTTTCATGACACTCCTATAGCAGGACATCGGGGGTATGGTAAGACTTATAGGAAGATTAGAGAGAGGTTCACTTGGAAGGGCCTCAAAGATGATGTTTTACATTATGTAAGAAAATGTATTACTTGCCAATAAAATAAAACTAAAAATACATACCATGTTGGTCTGCTGCAACCATTACCCATTCCAGAGCAAAAATGGGCAGGGATTTCGATGGATTTCATCACTGGTTTTCCTAAGGCACAAGGGAAATATTGCATATACGTAGTAGTGGACGAGTTGACAAAATATTCTCATTTCTTTCCTATAGTAGCTAATTATACATCTTTACAGGTCGTTGATCTATTTTTCAGAGAGGTATTTTGGCTCCATGGTCTTCCAAAGATCATTGTCAGTGACTGTGACAACAGGTTCATGAGTTCTCCTTGGCAGGAGTTGTTTAGATTCATTGGCACATAGTTGACACCTAGCACCAGCTACCACCCTTAGACTGATGGTCAGACTGAGATTGTGAATAAGTGGATTGAGGGGTATTTACGCAACTATGTGTCAGGACAACAGTGTACATGGGTTCATCGGCTGTATTTAGGCAAGTTTTGCTACAATGCGACACATCATATGTCTATTGATATGTCTCCTTTTCATGCACCATATGGATATAATGTTATGACATTTATGGATTTGGCACTTGGAGATAGTAGAGCACCTTTAGCACATGATTGACTTCAAGAGAGCCAAGATATACTTAAGGCACTTAAGGAAAACATTCAACGAGCCTAGAATCGGTAGAAGCTATATGTTGATCACCATAGGATTGAGAGATCATTTGAGGTTGGAGACATAGTGTTCCTGCGCCTCCAACCTTATGGACAAAGTTCTTTGAAGATGAGTGTGGAAGAGAAGCTCAAGCCTCAATTTTACGGACCGTACCATGTATTAAGGAGAGTTGGGGAAGTCGCATATGAGATTGAGCTACCACCAAAGAGAAATATTCATAACGTCTTTCATGTATCTTGCCTCAAGAAGGCAATTAGATAGGGCACGATGAATTCTTCAGTGTTACCACCCTTGGATGAGGAAGGGAAGTTGGTTATGGTTCTAGTTAAGATCCTGGATAGGCGTGAGAGGAAATTCAGGAACATAGTGATCAAAGAATATTTGGTTAGATGGAAGTATTTTCCCATGGAGGATGCCACTTGGGAAGGGGAAGCTATTCTACAGCATCCAACTCTTCAGTTGCTTTAGGACAAGCAATCCCGGGAAGGGAGGACTGTAATGTCCCCACTTCTCTAGTTGCTATCCAGATGCTTAAATTCACCTGTCACTCATCTCCACATGTGAAGTTCAATGTTGGGAGATGATGGGTTAGGCAAAGGGGGACTTATACATAGACAAATTTTACTTTGGTGGGCCATTTATAATAAAACTTTATAATATTAAGTTATAAAGTTACTTTTTCTAAATTTGGAAAAAGTAAATAAAAGTGACTTATAAGTTACTTCATCTTTTAATAAGTGACTTTATATTAAAATTCCCTTGCACACTTTCCTAGGTGAGTTTTAATAACTTAAAAATTGGTTCCCAATTCATGATGAAGACCCCCCTTCAAGATGGCGCCACCTTCTAGAGGAGAAAGATTCCAAGGAATCTTTAGGAGATTCCTTTGAGAGATTCGATTTGGTTAAGAAGGCATAGTACGTACATTTTGGACAGTCTTGATTATTGTATTTGCTTCCATTTGGAGAATTTGAGATTTGCAACCAACACTATTCATCTTGGCATCCATTGGAGGACGAGATCCCTCCTGAATTTGGGTAGTGTGGATGAAACCCCACACTTCTAGGTTATGTACGACAATATTGGGACTAGAAATTGGGTATTAGAAGTGATAATCAGCAGGTGAAATGATATGTACAGCCTTGGCAGGTTTGATTCTACAGATTTGAGCAGTTTCCAGACATTTTCCAACAAGTTCTAGCATCCAAAGTTCAAAATTACATCACCTAGGGCTAGTTGTACCATTAATTCTTGCATGGGATTCATTAAAAATAAATTGGAGGGTTTATAGTTGGTTCTTTTGCATAAATTTTATTGTTAGCATTAGGAATGAAGAAATAAATCACTCTTTCAGGCTTATGACAACTTTGGAGAGAGATATGAGCAAATCAGTGGGGAAAATTGACCAATTTCAGTGAAGTCTCCTTGGAGCCTAAGGGAAATAGCAGCAGTTTCATCTATTTATGCAAGATTTGTTTTTGATAATTATTATTTAGGAGAATAAAACTTCAAGGAGCAGTTAGAACACCTTGGAAGCTCCTATAACAGCATCTGGATTCATTTGTCAATAAAGAAGCCCTCCAAGCAAGGCGTTGGACTCCTGGTAGGCCAATTTTGGCATATCATTGTTGAATTCCACTATTTATTGGCATTTGTTAATTGCTATTAGGAAATTTGTCAATCTAAAAATTTATTTCTAGTCATTAGTTAATGTTTTATCATTATTATCCAATTGCATTGTCAAATTCCCAAGGAATATATATTACAAAAACCAAAAAAATGCATAAAACCTCAAAAACAAACATATAAAAACAAATTCCCCTACCACTGGCCTAAGAAATCAGAATAAAAAATTAAATCAAATTGCTTCAATTAGTGGTTGGCATCTTTTAGGGTAGAATATGTCTTTTCCTAAATTTTCTTAGACTACTTCTCGGGGTTAATCTCATATTTTTAATACTCTAAAAAATGTATATTTTACTTTAATATTAATATAAATATAAACTATTACCGATAAAAAAAATTAAATATTTTGATTTTTTTTTAATTGAAATAAAGGAATTAAAATATATAGATTAAAATAACAAACTAATATATATCTTTTTTTATATATATAATATTATGATTTTATTAAGATAACTAAAAACAATACATGATAAACCATCATCCACCCAAAATAGCACCCTCTGTACACCAAACCACCCTTCAAAAACCATGTTGATCTACTCTCCCCCACAACTTGTTAGGTCCCAGAGGTAACTAAGAGGGGGGGGGGGGGGTGTGAATTTGATGTCCAATAAATACAAATCAAAACTAACTTAACCAAACTTAATGCTTAATATCGATAAACCAAACTTTAATGCCGGTAGACAGTTTAACAGTTAGTTGAAGTGTCGGTCAAGTTTAATGCATGAAACAGAAAGACAAATAACATACACAACACATAACACAGTTATTTGTACGTGGAAACCCTGTAAGGGGAAAAACCAAGGTGGGAAACCTTACCCACAATCAGATGATACTACTGCAGATAGTATGTGTGTACAATATGGAGTCTGCACATGCAGGAAGGCCAACTGCCTAGAGCTCACTGCTCAATCACAAAATGGGAGTCACACTGACTACAATTGGATGGTTAAATCCAATGATAATGTACTGCTCAAAATAACATCTTCATATGCTAGATTCAGTACTGGTTAAGCTCTAATTTGCCTTCTCCAAACCTTCCTTCAATCTTGAATGATGTTTGCGTGTATAGCTCTGCTTATATTCACATATACCTTTTTACAATCCTTTTCCACACTCTACCACACAATCTCATAAATGAGATCTTACATATATACCAAAACCTAAGACCAAATGTGTAGGTCGACTCACTAAGATATTACAATAAAATCAATTACAAATGAATCAATATGTGATGCATGATGTTGGCTCAATGCATTTACAATAATAATAAATCATCTTCATAACGTGTCGTGCTGATCTGGATTAGATAAGCTTGTCGGTGCATATCCTGGACCTATTTGCCGGTAACAGCAAATATGCAAACCCGATTAGACCAATGAACAAATCACCAAGACCAAGTGTCCAAATGATGTCTTCGACATAACCAAGTAATCTCTAGATGATAACAGATCGTCCTCAATGCCGGTGAACAATATAATCCCGTCGGTTAACCAGATACCGGTGACTGTACATAAGTCATTGATCATGCCGGTGAACATAACCAAAGATCTCCAAGTGTTCTCAAGTGTTTGACAAGTGTTGACATCAATGAAAAAACCATATCAACATATCCAAAATACCAACAATCTCCCCCTTTGGCATTGATGACAACACAAGATGGAAAAACCATCTAAGTGCCAAAGCATAAATGCCAAAACCCAAAAACCAACAATCTCCCAAAGAGATCATTAACTAGAAATAAAAAATACATAATATCTCTCCCCCTAGGAATAATCTCTCCCCAAAAGATAAAGTGTTTTTCCATAGATATCTCTCCCCCTTTGACATCAACTGCCAAAGCAATACAAAACCAAATACAATCAGTTCAAAGAACTTATCACAAAATACCAACTTATCAATTTATCCAACTACTCCCCCTGAGAAGTAGCTCTCCTCATCAAAGTCAAAAAAAAGATTTCTCTGTTTATTATGTCGATCTAATGCCATGCTCCAACTGTCCAAGTGTTTGACAAGTGTTGACATCAATGACAAAACCATATCAACATATCCAAAATACCAACACAACTACTGTAAAAAAGATGTCCAATTACATCGTGCCAAAATGGCATAACTGTCAATGAAAAAGCTAAAAGCAGCTAACACTAAAATGAAAGATTTTAGTACCAAGAGGTACCGCTATTTATCATTTTTCATCAGTCTTCACTCATCGACATTTGGTGCACGCAAAGCATCCCCCAACCTATTCAATCTGCCAATCGCATCGCCCAGCTTGTTTTGTCTTGCTAACTCTGCTGAAAGACGTCTGGTAATCGACTGCCTCCTCCGCACCTCGTCCAGCATCCTAGCCTCCTCTCTCGCTTGTCTGATAATTTCTTCCAACTCCAATAGATGAACATAGATTACCAGACCTTCCCACCCTCTCCTCGCGTCATCTCGAAACTTGGCTTTGACCTCCTCACGACGTCGTAGAAAGGGAATCTTCATGTGTCTAGCCCGGAGCTCTGCACTTTCCTCTGGAATGCCTTCAGAAATATTGAAACACCAACCCGGTATTGCCCACTCCAGCAAAGACTCCATATTTAGAAGATAATCACATGGTACTATCATCCTCATCACTTTTCTAACCTCCTCGCATGAATAACCCAAGTCAAGTCCCCAAGCCATGATTAAAGAGTAGATATCAACCCTTGAACGATATCTATGACTAATCACTGCCACCTCCTCGCCAAGAACCAGTTGAACCGCTTTCAAAAATAGGGGATCTCTTGCCAAAAACATGTTCTCAAGCCTCTTCGCAGGAACAAGACCCCAGAAAGCAGGGATCAACTTCGACAATTTCAAGGTAAAATTAGCTTCCATGTTGGAGGCCTCTTCAAACCATCAAGCTCTATAAAAAACAGTAATATTCCCCACCAAACACGCTCAAATTCCACATTGAATGAGCGTAAATTCTATTTTTAGCAATTAAGAAGGCACGCACCACAACCGCCGCCATTGCAGAAACATTCGACATTAATTGCCCGTAAATCACGATCCAGACTCAACACCTCGAATAAAATGCAGGCTGCATATCACACATATCAAGTATGCGAAAGTATTGTCCATGGCAAGTCATCTTAACTCCATCGCACATTGTAGTCATTACTATACCACCACCTCACCTCACCCTTGGACAACACGCAAGCCACGTTGGACAGACTGTCAACCAACACATTTCCGCTTCTTTTTACGTGGGAAACACAAAAGTCTTGGAAAGATTTTAATTTTTCACAGATAATAGTTATGAACTTATTTAGTTTCCAGCACGAGATGTCCCCTTTCATAAGAGAATTAACCACCACTTGGGATCCCCCCTCCAAGTGGACTTTTGAAGCTTTCATATTTATTGCCAAGTCAATAGCTAATAAAGTCGCTTGTACCTCGACTTCATTATTAGTTCCATCCTGTAATCTTCCTTTGAAGAGGATCTTCCCTTTATCATCATAGGCCGCACACCTCGCTCCTAAGATGCTCAGATTCCCCCTTGATGCCCCATCAAAATTAATCATCACCCAACCCCTCTCAAGTTTTGACCGACTCACCTCTTCAATTTTAGGAAAATTACGCAAAGGATTAACCCTAGGGAACCCATTAACGGGTTTGAGCTGAATAAGAGGCCACCGAGCTTGAATGCAACTGTCACCCAAACCATACAGATGTTTCACAAAATTATGATTAACTATCGTTGTAGAGACCACTTCAGAAATAGCCCTCTCCACTCTGCCAGAAACTCTATCAAACAATTTCGCTTTATCCTGAAATACTCGCGTATTTATTTATTTCCATAGTTTTGAGACAACAATGGAGGGTGAGACTATCCATACACTCGACAAGGTCGACTTTCTGTGCTCTGAAAACCAACTTTTAAAGAGATTAGAAACATTATCTAGAAGAGAGGTTTGCCACCCCGATTTTCCTAGTAAGAATTTCCATACACCCTGAGCCAAATCACATTGTAACAATAAATGATCCAGTGATTCTTCCTTTTCTTTACACATTACATACTAGAAGGGACCATTGAATCCCAATCTCACCATTTTGTCACTTGTCATAATCCTCCTTTTCAGAACCAACTAGGCAAAAACCCCGGCCTTAGGAAGGCACTTAGAACTCCAGCATAACTTTGAAGGCCAATCCGGTTAGATCTCTGCAGTTTCAATAATGTTATAGCCAATTTTGACTAAATAGTTTCTTGATTTTGAACCACACCATTTAATAGCATCATCTTTCAGACCAAATGTTGGAGAGTACTCATCCAAAATATTGTGAAAAATCACTTTATGTTGAGGAGATATGGTAACACATCTACATATTTCCACTGCCACACATCTGCTCCATTGCAACGTTCTAAAAGAAAGTAGTCCTTAACTTTTGTGCCCCACATGGCCTTAGACACCTATTTGATTTGAGCTATATCCCCCCTACTAGACAGGGTTGGTTTACCATCCCAAGAATTCATCCAGAAATTAGCTTTCTCCCCATTCCCCAGTTGCCAAGTGATGTGCTCTGTTATCACTTTCCTGCAAGACAGTAAAAAATTCCACACCGCAGATCCTCTCGGAGGATCACAAATAGTAAAGATTCTTTCTCTTTCTAATGAGTTGAGATATTTGTGTTTTAGGATTTGGACCCATTTTTTATTAGGTTTCTCATGCATCTACCATATCAATTTAGCACCCATAGATTCATTCAAATAACACCACTTTCTCAAACCTGCAACTCTAGCCAGTCTTGGTTGACACACTTTATCCCATTCCATCGAAGGAATTTTATCTTGATCACTCTTGCAATTCCAAAAGAATTTCCTCATGATTTGATTAATATTTCTTACTATTTTGTCTGGGACTTTAAAATACATCATAGAGTAGATCGACATTGCAGATAAAACTGACTTTAACAATAATAACCTACCAGCCGAAGTAATCCATTTACACTTCCAACCTTCTAATTTCTTAACTCAACTATCCAGAAGTCTCTACCACATATACGTCCTATTTGGTCCCCCAAACAGAGGGGTTCCCAGGAATCTACCCAGGAGTGAGCTAGATTTGACACCCATGATCTTAACTATTTCTCGTTGCTTTCTCAGATCAGTATTAAAGAAGAATACATCTTATTTGTGCCAGTTAACCTGCTGCCCAAACACCTCATAGAAAACATTGAGAGTTTTCTTGATGATACGAGCTTCCTTTAGCGAGGCATCCCCAAAGAGGATTGTATCATCTTCAAATTGTTGGTGAGTGACCACATCAACTCCATCAACAACAAGAACACCTTTCCACTTGCTCTCATGCCTCAATTGTTGAATAAATCTTCCCAGAGCCTCAACCAGTAAAATGAAGAGAAAGAGGGAGAGAGGATCCCCCTGCCTCAGACCCCAGGATGCTTGAAAGAATCATTGCAGGCTTACATTAACTAAAATATAAATCCATGGCCCATGAATACACGCCTTCACCTAGTTGATCCAGTGGGAAGAGAAACCAAACCTCTCCATGACACAAAAAAGGAAATCCCAGTCCACCATATCATAAGCTTTTCTAATATCCAATTTGATTAACATTCACTCAACCTTTTCTTTCCTAATTCAGTGAATGGCTTCATGTGCTATAATGATGCCTTCCACTGTAGATCTACCCAGGACAAAGCCGCTTTTCTCCTCCAAAATGATGAACTTCAAACGAGGTTTCAGTCTATTCATAATAACTTTAGCAATCACCTTATTTAACACATTGCACAGAGAAATAGGTCTGAAGTCCCCAAAGGAGTTAGGTTTCCCAACTTCGGGGATTAAAGAAAGAAAAGTACAATTTAGTTCTTTCTCAACTTTAACATTAACCCTTGCCTCTTCCACCACCTACCAGACATCACGACCTACCACATCCGAGAACGATTGGTAAAAAAAAGCAGGAAACCCATTCGCCCTAGGAGTCTTGTCTCCCACCATCGAAAAAACAGTCTGTCTCACCTCTTCAAACAAAATGGGTCTACAAAGTACCTGGTTCTAATTCTCAGAAATAACATGTGGAATATTATCCAAAAGAGTGTCTTGGTACCGAGAGTCCAAACTCGAGTTCTTTGAAAGTAACTCTGAGAAAAAATCCACCGCTTCCTTGTTAATGTCCTCCACTTTATCTAAAACAATATTTGCTTTGTTCTTGATTGAGGTCACCTTATTCCAAGATCTTCCGACCTTGACCGAGTTATGAAAAAACTTTGTGTTTCTATCACCTTCCTTTAACCATCCTTCTCGAGACTTTTGTTTCCAGTACACCTCTTCTCTGGCCAGAATTTCATTGTACTTGGATTTAAGGGCCCTTTCCTTGTTTAATGCTTCCAAAGTCATTCCTTGGTCCATTATAGTCAATTCCAGGTCCTTAAGATCTACCTCAACTTCACTTTTGTTCACAAAAATATTCCCAAACTTGACCTTGTTCCATTCCTTTAACTTCCCTTTGAGATTATGCAACTTTTTTAAAAATTTGAAAGCCCATGTCCCATTGGTCGTTAAAGCTTCCAGCCATAAGAAATTTATTCTCTTTCAGCATGGAATCACGTAGCCACATCTTTTCAAATTTAAAGGGACACTGAATCAGAGCACCATCTAGACAAATCAAAAGCTCAATAGGAAAATGGTCAAAAGCAATCATCAAAATAACCCCAGCTTCAAAGAGTAGGGGTTTAGAAGCCCAATTACCTCCCAGAAAGAATCTATATAATTTCTCAACTATGTGCTCCCTACCAACTCTACAGTTTGACCAAGTAAAGTCCCCTTTGTTAGTCTTGACTTCCCGCAAACCATTATCAGAAACAAAGTTTTGAAAGCCCACTTGAGAAGCAGTAATTTTGACCTTGCCTCATTTCTTATCTCTAGATCCCAAAATAGTATTGAAGTCACCCCCAAGCACCACCAATTCCTGAGAAATATTGCTTAAAACCACCAACATTTGTTCCATGTTTCCAGTTGTAGATTAGCTCTTGCTGGGCCATAGACGTTAATCAGAAAGAAGTCGCAGTTAATACCAAAACAATGAACTTTGCACAATTGCCACGACTGCAAATTAATAAGTTCCTCCATCTAAATGAGAGCGGGGTTACAAATGATACCAAGCCCACCTGAGGAACCCACAACACTTAAAAAAATCCTTGCCCAAGACCTCCAAGCATTCATCCATCCAACAACCTCCTACAAACCTAACTTGGTTTCTTGTAGACATACAAGATCCAGTTTCATCTATTCAAGCCCACACTTGATTAGACGATGCTCATCAAGGGCATCGCAGCCCCTGACATTCCAACTAAGGAGTTTCATTTTCCTTCAAGAAGGGGACCTCCCTTCCCTACTGAAATTTTGGATTGACCTTTAGCATTCCCAGCCATCGCAATCCAAATTTCGTTGGGTTTTCGTACCTTGGACTTCTTTTCACCTATAATAGCTTTGTCAAGTTGAGAATTAGACTGTTGAATGGTCTGGCTCTCTAGAATTTCCTCTTCATCAAAGGCTCCGTAATTTTCCTCCTCATCTTCCCAAACAGTGTCTTCTCCCCCTTCACCAGACCTAATCCTTGTTTCATTAACCAAGTTGGCACACTGCACTTGTTCTTGCAACCGCTCACACCCTATATGTATAACCTTTTGGGATCCTTCAATACTCACATCAATTAAATTCATAGAAGATTCAACCTTATTAAGGGCTTCTTCCACTAATTGTGTGGTATTCAATTGATTTGCAAACTGCATCCCTCCTTCCCTGTCATCCATTATTAAATTTTCTACAATTGGTCCAGAGTCCCCCTTATCTGCCACTAGAGAAGATGAAGCCCCAACATCCTGCGTGTGTGTCTGGCATAGCTCCTTAATCACCCCATAAAATTGTGCCACTCTATCTTCCAGAGAGGACACAACTGACTTTCCCTTAGGACCTATCAAGCAGACCTCCTCCAAATGCCCATCCTTGTTACACACCGAACACTTTTCCAGTTTATCTTTAACCTCAATCTATTGCAACCAACAACTCACATTTGTATTTACTTCTATCCATGCTAGAAGTTGGAATTGAGGCTTCCAACTAACACAGATTCTCGCTTACGAGCTAAAATCTTCATTTTCAATAGCTTCATCTGATTTGATATAGAACCCTAATTTATTCCCAATCATTTGGAAGATCTCCTCATTCCAATACTCCCTAGGAAGATTATATAGTCGCAACCAAACATGGACCTCTTCCACAAAGGCCTTAATAGGATTGAAGTTTGGTTCCTAGTCTCTAATGTAAATACCTTTGCCTCATAGGAAAAAAGGCCCATTATTAAGAACCCAATTCTTGTCTTTGTTATTTTCTATAATGACCAAAAAAAAGCCATTTGGCATCGTCTTAATCTCCACAGTGAAGGGCCACTTCTCCTCACACCATTTCTTAATACGAAAAACAACCGGCTAATCCCCAAAGCATTTAAAAAGAAAACCCTATCTCTAAAAACTGACACTGAATCATTCCATCTTTTGCAATCTAGAAAGGACAACTTTTGAGATTCCACTGGTTTAGGTTTTACCTTTTCCACCGACTCCGATTTGGGAATCTTCTTCAACCTCCATTCCTTGTCATGGATCTTCTGCTAGTCTGTCTTCGCCCCTGCCGTATTGGAACTGTGAATATTGAGGTTGTAGTGATGTTCACCTCTAGGTCGAGGAAAATCCTTTCTCCATCTACCGTGTGTTCTAGTATCTATACCAAACCTTGACACTCTGTTCTGATCCTCCCAAACCCACTTAGGTTTCGTCCATGCTCTGAAACCTGGATTCACAAAGAATCTCAACCTGTCATTCTGCTTGAAATCCCTAAACTCTCTAGGCTGCAACCCCAATCTCTTGCGCGATGACATAGTCATTTTTTGAAGAGGTAGATTTATCAAAATATCAAGAAGGGTATATTTGTATATATTTTACCTCTCTAATTCAAGTAGAGCAACCAACCAATGATAAAAACTAATTAATTTCAAGGATTTTTATTCTATGATAGGTGGATAGTGTAATGCCTCCCCCATTTGCTCTTCTGCATTTCATACTTCTTGATGTTGTGCCTCTTGTAGTTGGGTGTGGATTATTTTTGTGTTGCTTTTAATATATATCTTAAATACATTTAAATAGACAAAAAAATAAAATAGTTTCAATAAATGTATGTACTTGAGATATCTACCTAATCATAATATTTCTAAAATATGTAAAACTAGCATACCTATATTTAAAAATATCTAAGTAAAGTACGTCGAGAGATATCAACTTTGAAGATATGGAATATTTTATGTAATCAATGATAAAGTGTGAAGTGCAATTAAATTCAATGATAGATGATGTTTTTAATTAAATTTTGGTTCATTTGAATTATTGATAATTAAAATGAGATAAAGGCAATACGATACTTTTTAGAGGTATAATAAAAACATTTGTAAAATATTATGCAAATTAAAAATTTGGAATCATTTATCAAAATGATATTTTAAATATAGAAAAAAAATCACTTGGCTAATCATTCATGGAGTAGTAATAGTTGTTAAACAACATCTATACTATATTATAAACATTGAATTTAGTCATATATACAATGTGTAAATAGGTTTTCCAAAATTTTAGCTAATTTTTACTTTGTTAACCATTTATGTACTGTAATATCTCTTCATTTTCAATATCGTGAAGAAGAGCTTGAACTTTGATTGTTACGTTGGACTTTGCACCATATAATGTAAGTATCCCATAGTGAGCATGTAACAACCTAAATGATGGCATGACTTGATGCATTGTGAATCTGACTAAATAATTAAACTTAAGAGTAGCAAGCAACCATTCTTCAAGTGGTCCTGTGTGAAAACTAATTCATGATTTTCTCTTAAGAAATCTTATAAACTTCATACTAAGCTATTTAGATAGGCTGTGTTTTTTTTATTTAATTTAGTTTTGTTTAAATTATTTAATTTCATGCATTAATAACTATATATAGTCGAATTCAATATAAGTTCAGTGAATTTTCCACTTTTATCTAAAGAAAAAAACAAAAAAAAAACTATATATAGTCGAATAAAATTAAATATTAAACTGATTCTAACTTGTTACAACTACATATGCAATTTATTTTAATTTAAGTAATTTAATTTTTTTTCATTTAATTTATTTATTTTAATATAAGTTATTTAATTTATTTAATTTGATTTAAATTATTTAATTTAATTTAAGTTATTTTAATTATTTAAAAATTGTTTTAAAATATTTAATTTGAGAACTCTTATTATAACTAGTTGTTCAGATCAAAGTTATTTAAATTATTTAAAACTGTTTAAATTAATTTTTTATTTTATTTTATTTACATTAAATAAAATCTAGTAAATATTTTATTGATTTCTATTTATATAGAGAGAGAGACTAATATAATAAAAAAATTAAATATTTAATTTGAGAACTCTTATTATAAGTGGTTGACGGGATTAAAGCTATTTAAATTATTTTTATTTAAGTAATAGTAAAACTAATTGTAATCATGATGGGTGTCAACTTGAATCATAGAGAGTTTTTAATCATAGATATCTATCAATCCATTATGTGAGTATAATACGCCTCCCAGTGTTTCACCAAATCACATCATAAACAACAAAGGAAAGAGGTAAATGGACAATCCAAGAAAAAATGTCATCCAAAATCTTTATCTTGAAAGCATACGATACATCTATTTGAACCAAAAATTGCAAACTTTCAAATATTTGTCATATTGAAGAATTTTTCCAAGAGTTGGAAGCCACGTGAAAGCATTCACCATACGCCAACACTTAGGATGTCAATCCCATTTTCAATGGTTAGAGTCCTTAACTTGTATTTTATATAATAAAAGAGTTTATAACTAGTTTTCACCATGTGGACCTCACAACCTTTCACACTCCATCCAATGAAATTTGAATGTCTTTCTAAAGAGACTTTTTGAGAAGCTAAAATATGGGTTAGGCAGTCATTGAGATGAGTGAATCACTAGCATAGCCACGTTGACAAGGTTGAAAGGAATGAAATACTGAGAGGGGGGATGAAATCAGTATTCTCATTGATTATAAAACTTTTACCAAACTATAATCTGTTGAAATATCAAACTTCATCAATGATGCTTAACAGATATAAAACAACAAATGTAGAATAAACATGAAAAACACAACCACAAGGAAACACCAAAATCTATATGTGGAAATCCCAAATGGGAAAAACCACAAAGAGTGTTAACTCTCAAGAGAATATAACTAGTTATATGGTGTTTTACAAAAGGGGCGGCTCACTGTCGGGTGGCTCACTACCAGATTACAAAAACAACTCACTGTCGGACTACTCATTGCAAAGATATAAAAGATGACTCACTGTCGGAATGCTCACTGCAACATAAAAGGTTGAACTAAAAAGGATTGGATCTCCAAATGCATGAGATCAATTCCAAGATTAAGCACAGATCACAATTCACAAACTCTACAACATATACGGTGAAATATCTTTGTACAACTATCTTGCAGTAGGTCTAGTGAAGGACTACTGCAACACTAACTGCACTCTGACTCTGCACCAACTGCCTTCGCTATCTACAACTAACACTTCACACTCTTCTTCTTGTTTATCTTTGTTGATTTATCTCTTTCGCAGACACACACACACACCTCATACACTTCCTTTTTCTTTTTTCTCTCATTTCACATCACATGTTACTATACACACACACAAATATATATACATACATACATATATATATATATATATATATATATATATATATATACATACATATATATGTGTATATATGTATACATATGTATATATGTATATATATGTATACATATATATCTATATAAATATATGTATATACATATATATACATAAATACATATGTATATATATATATGTATACATATATACACATATATATGTATGTACATATATGTATATATATATATATATATACATGTATGTATGTACATACATATATGTATATACATATATATGTATACATAAATGTATATACATGTATATATAGATATACATCTATATACATGTATATATAGATATAGATCTATACATGTATATATCTATATATACATGTATATACATGTGTATATAGATATACATCTATATACAGGTACAGGTACATGTGTGTATATATATATATATATATATATATAGACATGTACCTGTATACACACACACACACATATATATATATATATATACACACACACATATATATATACACATATATATATACACACACATATATATATACACATATATATACACACACACAGTCGGTGTGTGTGTGTGTGTGTGTGTGTGTATTGGAGGACACAAACATAGGATAGTGTGTCATCCAAGCCCAACACATTATCCGGTAAAACACAAACAAGACAATCACGTCAGCCTCCGCAAGATCTCTACACGCTTCCTTTTTCATAGTTCATTTGCCAATGCATATACCTAGATTAGTAGAATGGGACAGGGTCATCTAGACCCAAAGATACTGACCCATTATCACAAAACTTAAGCACAACATCTCCAAACTCCAAAGACAGAGATTCCATGCATACCGAGAGTACCGCAACACAAAACTTGAAGAGATACAACTAACATGACCAAAATAGCTGATACCAGAACATGTAACTTATATCAGGACCAATGCAAACTCAAAAATAATGGAACATGAAGATCTTCCAGAAACTTCATTATTGCATCATAACACTTGCTACACATACCGACTGCATACAACATCCGAAACAATCTGGATAACACTGAACTACATATACTATCCGGTTTAAACCAGATAACTAGTTTGACATCAATGACAATAATATCACACAAGACAATCTCCCCCTTTGTCATTGATGTAAAAACATATCCAAAACATATCTACATATGACTCAACTTCCCCTAACTCATGCAACTCCTCATATCCAAAATCCACATTCCTTCTCCCCCCCTTTTGATATCAAGTACAAAGGATGCCTTTAATGAAAAAGAAAAGAAATAAAAGACAGAATATATACACAACTGCAAAAAAAATGTCAAAAAACTTAATATCACTCCAGAAGGAACCTTCAGCTGCTCTACTTTGGAAAGATAAGCTTGTATTTCTCCTTTAGATCCGGAAGAAGAACTTCCCAAGAATTTATGGCCAATTTAATGCCAACTGTAAGGCTTCTGCATTCCACCAATAGATCAACAACATGGAGAAAACTATCTATAGCAGACGGGTTCTCCTCATACTCAATTTCATTGCCAAGCAACGTTGAAAAATGCTCCAAATTTGCCTCAACAATCTCCTTCACCTCCCAAAACATATTCACTGAGTCTTCTCTTTGCCTTTGCAAGAATACATGTTCATCTTCATTCCTCTACTCACCATCTTTATCATCTAGAAAATCAAAAGATTTACCTAAAGTGCTCAACTTGTTGGATTTAGGGATCACTAAGAGGGGGGGGGGGTGAATCAATTATCTATCGGTTAGCAAATTTTTAAACTTAAACTTTAAACCAACGAAAGCATACAAATGAAACTGAAATGCAGAAACATAGAACAAACAACCACAAAAGCATAACATTAGATTTTTAACGTGGAAACCCCAACGGGAAAAACCATGGTGGGATTTGAACCCGCAATATTATTCCACTATGGCCAGTAGCAAAACAATATTACAATATGGGGAATGCACGAACATTTAGGCACACTACCTATAGCTCATTGCTTAAATACAATAAGGGCTACAACCCCAGAAGGCTCACTGCCTTATTGATTGATTAAAATGATGAGTTACAACAAAATGAACTCAAAAATAACATCTATAATGCTTGGATGAGTTTCGGTTGATTTCCAAATATACTGAATGAATCACCTCTGTTGTTCTGCTCTGTTCTGCCATGTTCACTATCACAGTCAACTATCGGATCAAGAATGCACATGTGAAACTACACCAAAATGGATTCTTGATCACCACTCGCTCGCATACAATCATATCATTCACCAAAAAGATCATCAACATTGATCTTAGATATCCGCAATCACAAAATAGGTCATTTACCATGTCGGTCTGCTAGTGTAACGTGTAGTCACATGTTGGCTTAACCGAATCACAAAAGATAAATGGGGATCACCAAAACAATAATAAAATGTTGTTTCAATATCGACCCAATCAATCCAAACATGATTCAATGCACCATAATCATCGGAAAGCTTTCGGACCCAAAACTGCTCTATTCTTCCTAAAACATCGGTTAAATGGCTACTAGTTGACATCCTCTTCCGGTTAAGAAGAATTATGGCTACCGTATCAAATCTCCAAGAAGAGTGGCCATAAATGACAACCCTAAACCAATAATGAACCATCAAAAGCCACCAAATGAGAGTCAATTTCCAACAATCTCCCCCTTTGGCATTGATGGCAACACGTGAAAAGTGGCTAAGTGTTGAGCACTGTACACCGGATCAAAAGAATTTCTAAGACTCCCCCTTAGACAAAGAATTCCACTCTGTACATTTTTCACCATTTCTCTCTCCCCCTTTGATAACAATGCCAAAGATGGGTGTGCAGTCCAAAACTTATATACAGAGATACTTGTCAGATATTTTACAAATACTTGAAGATGTCAACAAAAATGGTCTTCAAAGATCCTAGGTGAGTATCCCACCCGCTCTTCAAGTTATCCAAAATAGTAATAAATGCACTAAATGTAGTGGCATGAATCTCTACCTCCTTGAGATCAGATGACACAGGCTATGCCATAGCCTTCATGCAATCTACCTTATTGCTTAGCATGGTGTCCAACGGGGGGCAATTAAGTTCTGGAGTTCACCTTCTCTCCTCAAAATCTTGTGCTTCTCTGCATTGAGCCTTGAGATGTGATCATTTATAACCAAAATTTGTCCTTCAACACTGCTAGTTGGAGAAAGATTAGGATTGAAGGATCGAGAAATACTAGGAAGTTTTCCCTAGCAAATACTCATTTGCTTGTCTACATCTACAGTGAATTTAGGCAAAATTAGACAAGACTTATACAATTTACCACCTTCTATCAAGGCATCTAAAATAACTTGTAGACCTTTATTTAATCTCACCCTATCATCCTCAATCATCTTCCAGAATGTCTGCATCCAAGCATCCTTAAATCTATCCAAAACTCTCTTAGTAGCAGACTTCTCTAAAGAATCAAAACTGGTATTTACACTGTTAATTAATTGCAACAATTTACCAGAGGGGCTATTATTAGAATCTAACTGTACATTCAGAGCCACCTTCTGTAAAACATTAACCGACATCAAAATGAGCTTCTTACCTTCTAACTCCAACCTCACCAGATCCTAACTAGCTTGGGCTTGCACAATAGCTGTGAGCATGATCTTTTATGTAGGAGACATGTGTCCAAGGCTTAGTGGACCATCAAGATTGATAGGGATTTGAGGTGGGGTGGTAGTAACCGGAGGAGTTACAATTGCTAGATCAACTACTCCTTTGCCCTTGTCAGACTTTGCAACCTTTGCCTCTGCACTCTCAACATCCCTTTTCTCTACTCCATTCCCTTTATCTTGTGCATCGGTGTTGCCACATGATGCAGTATCACCCTTTTAGATCTCAGGGGCTGCTGAACAATCCATCACCGTAGGGGTATCACTAGTCTCAACATCAAGTGTTGTGTTACCTTTTTCTTCCAGATGTCCCTCAGTCTGAGTTTCACCCTTTTGATAACCGGAAACACCTTGCTTTTCTTCCGGTTGAGAGAACTTGAATACATCTTTGTACAAAGGATCGTTGCAATTATCTTTCTCCAGATGTCCTCTGTCAACTTCCTTACCTCTTCTACCTTCCTAGTCATTAACCTATTGACCATGTTCTTACTTCTAAACTCTTTCTTGTTAGCCTCTTCAATAAGTATTTTGACTTCATCATGGGTGATATAGGTGCAAACATTTACCAGCTCTCTTTATTTCATCTCCTTGTTTGTTCTACTGGCAGTTAGTCTCCTTGCATCAATAATATTGTACAGGTCTTTAGGAATATTCTTCTCCAACTCAATCAATGTTTTGCTAAAATTGTGCAAGTATAATACAACTGCTTCTTCCAGTTTTCTTTGATCAATTTCATTCATATTTGCATAACACACTTCGAGATTCTTCATATTACCATCTACAATTATCTCATCAATTAACTAATTTGCTGACAATTAAGGAACAGATGTAGATTTTCCTTTCTTAACACCAGACTTAGGTTGAGTTTTAATCTTTCTTTCCTTTTGAGGTCTTCCAGCAAGGGTAGGATTAAATTTTGCTTTCTTGCTTGGTTGGGCTCCACCAGACTGTGGCTTCCTCACCACACTTTCAAATTTAGCTTTCTTCTTGGCCTTGCTTGCTTCCTCCTCAGATTCTGTCTCAGAGGCCACTAGAGACACAACAACATAAGTCCTCTTAGGCTTCTCCTTTTGCTTCAATACACCTTTCTTGGATGGGCTAGGTCCTGAAGATGATACCACTAGAGCAAGGGCAGACTTGGTCTCTTTTAGTTTGACCATGGAGGGAACCAAATCAACCTTAGGCTTCTTGGTTTCCTCTTTGGCCTCCTTTTGAGAATGTTTTTCTCTTTCCTGCTTCACCTCCTCACAGGTAAACCCCATTTGCACTGCTACTTACTCACTTATCTTTGTAACTTCGTTTTCCTAGTAGGTGCAGTGAATTGTCTATGCAATTCAAGGTCTTTCTCATCGAATGTTTTAAATATTCCTTCTTTAGGATCAACCGATTGACTCAATAAGTGATGAGCATATGCCTCAAGAGTGATAGAGTCAACTTCATACCCCACAGGCATGATCCAAACTATTCTGGGCTCCACGGTTTCCATTTGACATTGATCCTTATCAACCATGAAGCAAATGGTTTGCTCATACTTCTCAACAATCTCTTTAGGGATTCTCTCTTTGTTTTTCATTGGAGCTTGGAAGGATTTGAAGTATCCCTAGAGAGAAGATATTATCATTGTAGCATCTCCTATTCCCCATAATCCCTCTTTGATTTGCATAGCCACTGACCTATCATAGGCTAATTGGACCTTTCCTTTCACACTAGGTATCTCATTCAAGAAATATAAGGCCAAGCAAATAAGAAGAGTTCCATATTTGAAAGTGTGCTTCTTATCTTGCTTAATCTTCTTCAAATTACTTATCAACTCAGTTAGGAGGACTATGCACAGATCATACCTCATGTCATTCTTCAACATTTGATATGCAGACTAAATGGCAGTTCCAGAGATGGAGTAATGTCTACTGGACTGGTAAAATTTGTAATTGACCACCATTGATGCAAAATTCACATCATGCTCCTGAATATCATTTATGGTCATTTCCCTACTATCAAACTTGGAACTAGTAATAGCTATCACTATGTCATTCGACACTTTCGTCAAGTCGGGTACTTCGCCGATTTCATTGAGGCATCTCACGACTCGGATTACCTGTTTGGTAATCTTGTGGGGCCTGTCAAGCCATATAAACTCATCATGAACTCGACTGAGAATGTACTAGATCCACTCTACTTCGTCGAACAACGAAAAATGAACGATCTATGAAAAACCCTTGTCTTGAAGAAATTTGTATTCTGGTTTAAGGTTTCCTAAATTGTCTGCCAAGTGTTTGTTATACAGGTTCAACATATCCACAGAAAATGCACCTTCCGGATCGTTCATCATCTCATCAAGCCTTGCTAAATGAGCTTTGAATTTGTCTTTATAGTCATTAGCAGTAGAAACTTCATACCTTAACGTAACAATTTGTCTATCAAGTTGTTGACCATTATTCCTTGACTGTGTCAACTCAAGCTTCAACTAATCATTTTCATGGGCAAGGCTGAAGAATTCATCAGCTCTTTCCCTCAATGATTGTGTTAGATTCTCTTCATTTTTCTTTCGATCCTCAATCTCCTTAGTCAACCTTATCATAATGGATTGCATCTCATTATTCAAGGCAACATTCTCTCTCTCTCAAGCTTGTCACATTCATCAACTTTCACTGATTTTCCATGATTTTATCTTCTTTCTCCTTCAATTTGTCCATCAACTATTTTCTCTTGTCTCTTGATGTGCTCACTTGATCCTTCAATTCATTAATGAAGTCATCATCAACATTCAGGTTTCTCTTCAAGGAACTAATTTCATTTCTTGTTGCATCAAGATCCTCAAGTGCCACACTCAGCTGTCTCTGAAAACCAGAATCCATTGAGTCAATCTCCCAGACCTTCCTCAAGAAGTTAAGCTTTCTCAAAGGAACTATGCTTTGATACCAATTGTTGGATTCAGGGATCAATGAGAGGGGGGTGAATCAGTGATCTAATGGTTAGCAAATTTTCAAACTTAACTTTAAACCACCAGAAGCATACAAATGAAACTGAAATGCAGAAACATAGAACAAACAACCACAAAAGCATAACACCAAATTTTTAACGTGGAAACCCAAATGGGAAAAACCAAGGTGGGATTTGAACCCACAATATTATTCCACTATGGCCAGTAGCAAAACAATATTACAATATGGGGAATGCACAAGCATTCAAGCATACTGCCTAGAGCTCACTGCTCAAATACAATAAGGGTTAAAACCTTGGAAGGCTCACTTCCTTACTGATTGATTACAGTGATGAGTTACAACAAAATGAACTCCAAAATAGAATCTATAATGCTTGGATGAGTTCTGGTTGAGTGTCAAATATACCGACTGAATCACCTCTGTTGTTTTGCTCTATCATGCCATGTTCACTGTCTAAGACAACTACTAGATCAAGAATGCACACATGAAACTGTGCCAAAATGGATTTTTGATCACCATTCACTCGCATACAATCATATCATTCACCAAAAAGGCCATCAACATCGGTCTTATATATCCACAATCATAAAATAGGTCATTTACCATGTTGACCAACGAGTGTAACGTGTAGTCACATGTTAGCTTGACCGGATCACAAAGGATCACCAAAACAATAATAAAATGATGTTTCAATGTCGACCCAATCAATCTAAGCATGATTCAATGCACCACAATCATCAGAAAGCTTCTGGACCCAAAACTACTATGTTCTTCCTAAAACAACAGTTAACTGGCTACCGGTTGACATCTACTTCTGATTAAGAAGAATTATGGCTACTAAACCAAATCTCCAAGAAGAGTTGTCATCAATGATAACCATAAACCAATAACAAAGCATCAGAATCCATCAGATGAGTGTCAATTACCAACACAACTCATCTTCAATAGCATAAAATTTGCCTTTGTGCTTTACTGCAGTTGTCGACCAAGAGATACAATAACTGTAGACTATGTTGGCAATGCGGATACAGTTGCTCAATTCCTCAATATATTTTGATAAAACCTTTTGCGCATCAACACATTCATTTAGAAAATTCTACATATCAAAACCTTTTTCTTTAGATACTCTACCCTCAACGGATTGCTCAGAGAATTTCTCCTTAAGAATTTCATTCAAGGATTTTGGGAGAAAATTAGTGATATCTTCAATGCTCATGCTATTCCAAATTAAATGATTAAATAGAACACTTTCAATTCTATCTAACTCTATTGAAGTCAGACACATCACACCAATTTTTTTGATACCATCCATGCTATCAACTAATTCCAACAAATTAGATTCATCATCTAATTCTCCAACTTCCTAGTCTGCAACTATTGAATCTCCTATAGCTACAAGAGACTCCAAATATTCAATCACAACAATATCTTCTTCTTTCAAATCCACCTTGCTTTTCTTTGACTTTGAAACACTAACCGAAACATATTGTCTCCTTTTCTTCTTTTCAGAGGAAGAACCTTTAGAACCAGAAATAAGGGTGTAGCGTCCTAAAATTGCGACACTTGCAATTTCGACTGCATTTCGGTCTTCACGATGGCGACGCAACATGCAACCTGAATGGAGACCCCGAAACTTGCTCATGACACTGAAAACTACATTCTCTTGCACCCTGGCCTGAACCTCCTTTGCACCCTGTTGTCCCGGGAGGTGGGACCAGAGCCCTAGCACCCTGGTCCCCCAGGACCATGGCGCCCAGCGCCTTGGTCCCTGGCCCTATTTTGGGCCCGGTCTCCTATGGGACTTCGGACCTTTTTGTTTGCAAATTGGAAAATTAACTTTCCTGGTCGGCCTAAGGTTGGGAAAATCAGTCTATTAACCCTAATTGGCAAGTATATAAACTACATTTTCCTCTCTCATTTGGACATATACATACATGACAAAAAAAACGTGGAAACTACAATCAAGCATTCAAGCATTCCCTCTAAGTCTCCATTCAAGGCTAAGTGTTGCATTCAAGACAAGGATTCAACCATTGAAGAGGAGATCACTTACTACATATTACAACATACAACAAACAACAACATCTATACCTTCGCACATAAGGATACAAACATCCTTACAACAAGGTATTAGTACTTGTTTTACATTACAGACATTTACATTTTACAGCATTTCTCATTTCTTGGTTAATTCCAAAACCGGGGTTTGACCTAAAGGCAAACCCCTAATCCCTAACCCCCCAATCGTCTTCGCTTTTCTGTGTGTAGGTTGCAGGTACGCGACTGAAATTGAAGATCTGGAATCCTTGTGCAGAGACGAACAGATCCCCCTTCGTTTCGCGGATTTTTCGGAGGACCGTGGCACTCGGGCGCCATCGTCCCGACAACTTTTGCTCAAATTTGCAGGACAACACCGTATCGACATTTTACTGCTAATTCCAGGTCCGCAGCTTCATCCTATATCCCTATCTCAGTTTATAAGCGAATCTTTCTCACTTTCTATGCATGCCTAGCTTAATTCTTCTATCAACATTCTTTACAAAAGAGGGTAGCCTTGCTTTCTTAACCCTTGAAACTCATTTAGCATCCAATCTTGCATTGTGTGGGATTGGATCTTGTGGGTTTCAACCCCTCTTTTGAATGTAAAGTCTCCCAAGTGAAAACCATCAACCCTAGTGACTCTCCCTTCTCTCTCCTCGGAGTTGGGGAGGGGAGAACGACTAGGGTTCGATTATTTTCCACTTTACATTTTGGTGAACCTGACGTGAACATCCTTTCTGATTATTCATAGTTAGATCTGAAAATTGGATTCCTTAATTACATTTCCATGTTTGATCTTTTGCAAAATTTTAGAGGCTAATTGCATAAAAACCCTAAATTTTCTTTTTAAGTAATTAAACTTGTAAAATGTTTAATTGTTAAATGCTTGTTTCAGATCTGCCCTTCTATTACAAATTGTCAATTCATGTTTGTGCATTAATTTTGAAAATTAAGTGGTTAAGTGTCAAAACCCTAATTTTTGAAACCCTCTTGATTCAACCTTTGTCCAACAATTTCACTGATCAAAACATCTCCAAATCGGCTGTAACTTTGGATTCCGCAATAAAATCATAATATCTTTCATCCCTGAAAATTTGGAAAAAATTTGCGAGGACCGTGTGCACTCTGAGCGCCATCGTCCCCGACATTTTTTTCGAAATTTCGGGAGCTAGATTTTACTGTATTTTTCTGCTAAAATCCAGAATTTTGGCTGATTTTATCAATTTTAACACCTTCAAAATTATAGTCAAAGTTGGTCTAGCGATTGCTTGGATTAAGGCTTCTAATCATTCAAAAATTGTTGAAATTGAAATTTGTGTCAAAATTGTGTTTCTTACAGTCCTAAATCTGAAAAGTGTGTTATCATTCATTCGAAATTTCAGTGATTTATCCAAATTTTTGCAATTTGTGACTTTTGAAATTAAGTGCTTAATTACAACAACTTTGATTTCCGCTTTCAAAATTGAATTTTGCGTGAAATTGAGTCAACTTTCAAATTTCAAAACTTGCATTGCTTTTGGTATTCCCTCTAAAAATCATAAAATTCAAAATTTTAGTTTCCCTCTCTTTTTCAAAATTCAAATTTTGCATTTTTCGACAATCTTGGTAGGGTTCAATTTTGAGATTGCAACTTTAATTTGGCCTATCTACAGATCATAAAATCACTCAATTTTTTCAGGTTAGCTGTAAAATCATCATAACTTTCATCCCTGCGAATTTCGAAAAAAGTTGCGAGGACCGTGTGCACTCCGAGCGCCACGGTCCCGGACATTTTTTCTGAAATTTCGGGAGATTGTCCTGATTGTATTTAACAGCTTAAATCTGGAAGATTGGCTGGTTTTACTGAAATTTGCTACCTCTAAAATTCAAAATCTCTCTCTCTCTCTAGTGCATGAGTTTTACAACAATAAGCCCTACTTACACTATTCCCGTTAGACGAAGCCTTAGAATTAAGTCTTTCCAAGGTTTAGTTACTGAGGAGATGGAACCTAATTTGAATAGCGTTTTTAACGAGGACATGGGTAATTCCTCTAATCCTCCTAATGATGAAGAAGCTCTCCATGAGGTTTCTGTAGAACAACTTGCGAAATTGGATAACCAATTTGACGATTTTCGACAGTGGATGTCTCAAGAATACCCTAATAGTCAAGCTCTTCCTTTAATTGAGGGTCTAAAACGTATGCTTCAAAGTGATAAGAATGGAATTGATATTTTGCATGGTATTGCACACATTGTGGGTTCGAATGTGATGCCTATGAAAAGTTGTGCCAAAACCTTAGGTTATACACAACCTCCTACTCAAGTTAATCATTCTATTCCTTTGACAACTCCTATTGCTAGTATACCTACTTTTACATCAAACATAATGACTACTTCAACACAAGACATTCCTCCTATGATCACTAGTCATGGGAGCAATCCTTCTTCTTCAATCAACCCTCTTCCTTCATTCAATCCAATTTCTTCATTCATTCCTTCAATGAGTGTGCCTATTATATCACCACAAATGAACATGACGCAAGGGGGCAATTCATTTAACCATTCCATTCCTCCTTGTAGTGTTCCTCCTGTCCAATCATCTCCTATGACTAACTATCATAGTGTCCCACCACCTTACTCTCTACCTTCTTTCAATAACATAACACCTCCATCTCAATCTAACACGTCTAATATGAATTCTTCGACTGAAGCGACCATTAACAATCTTGCACAAACTGTCTCTTCTTTACAACAACAAATTGCCTTTATGAATCAATCTAAGTTTAGTGTGCCCACATTTGATGTTGCGAGCCCACTTTCTCTTGATATTGTTTGAGCTATTCCCCCTAAACATGTTGAAATCCCACATTTGGAGCTTTATAATGGTAAGGGTGATCCTCTAACACATGTTAAGACTTTTCAAACAATATGTACTGATTTTGCTTATGACCAAAGGTTGCTTGCAAAACTGTTTACTAGAACATTAAGAGACAAAGCCCTACAATGGTATTGCTCGTTGCCTTCTTATTCTATTACTTCTTTTGAAAAACTTGCAAATGCTTTCATTCAACAATTTCAAAACAATATAAGTCCTAAAGTTACTTTGATTGATTTAATGCATTGTAAACAAGGTGTTAAAGAAAAAGTGACTGATTTCATTGGTAGATATAAACATTTGTATGCTCAAATTTCTTTTCCAGTGCCTGATAATGATATTCAAAGAATCTTTATTTCTAATTTACAAAAAGATATTCGAGACAAACTTCTATTTTCTGAGTTTACTTCTTTCCAACAGTTGTGTGCAACTCTTCACAATTATCAACTGACTGTGAGTCAAATGGAACAATCACATCCTATGGCTCCGAGTGATAAGGGTGATAGTAGTCAACAACCATTTGGAAAGTTTAAACCGAACAAAGATTCCATTAAATTCAATGAAAACATCATCAACAACAATGTGAATGCAGCATCAGGTGTGTCTCCTATTTCTAAGTTTTTCAAGAGAGAAAGAAAGTTTACTCCTTTGAATGAATCATTGCATAGTATTATGAATAAGTTATTGGAACAAAATGTGCTTACTCTTCCTCCTATAAGGCAAATTGATCCTGCAAAGATTAATTCACCCTATTTTGATAACAAATATTTTTGTCAATTTCATCGTCAACCTGGGCATGATACTGAAAAATGTTTTGCTTTAGAGGGGAAAATTCAAGATTTGATTGATAATAATACTATCTCTGTTTCTGGTGTGAATGATAAAGGCAACAAATCTGTAGCTCTTCCTAACCAAAATCTTCAGATTTTTACTGATCCATTGCCTTCTCATACCTCTAATGCGATTGATACTACTGATTCCTCTGTCTCACCTGATGATCTCGTGTCTATGACTCCGAATGTGATTAATTTTGTGGAGCAGCAGAAAATCCCTAAAGAACCTTCCATCACATTTGATTCCAGTGAAACTATCAGGGCACCTGATGGTCCTTTATATATAGTTGCAAAAGTCAAGAACACACCTTGCCGTGGAGTGCTTATTGATCCTTCTTGTATGGTTAATGCCATTACTGAAGAATTTCTTTTTACTTTGCAATTGAATCACGTTATCTATGACAAAACAGATGTGATTGTGAAATTATTTGATGCATTTTCTTCTCCTGCAATTGGTTCTATTACATTACCTATTGAGGTCCATAACAAATCCCTTGATGTGGACTTTGCTATTATTCCATCATCCGAACAATTTCGTGTGAAGCTAGGCTATCCTTGGCTATCTTCCATGAAAGCTATTGCTTCTCCTATTCATAAGTGCTTGAAATTTCCCCATAATGGTGAAGTTGTTACTGTCAATCATAGTCTCTTTAAACCAGCTGAAAGAACTTCTAGCGTTCCTATTGATTACTTTTGGCCTAAACAATTCCAATCTCTTCCTCCGTGAAGTGATCATCTGTTCAAATCTTATCAAAAGTGGAAAACAGATATGATCCTATCTCTAAGTGAACCTAGAACACCCAAACTTGACATTCCTATCATTCTTGAGAAGGAAGTTCTTCCTTTGAAAGATAAAACTATTGTCTTTCCTCAAGAAGATTCCCAACCCATCCCTATGGATGTGACTATGCCTATATCTAATAAACCTACTAAGAGTAGACCTATACCTCCTCGTCATGATGGACTTGGTCTCCTTCCTAAACCAAATATTTCTCCCTTATATGGAGCAGTTCCTCCTCCGTCCTTTTATAGAGAGAAGAGACCTTCCTCTTCTCCTATTATCCAGCCTAAGAGACCACAACCTAAACACCCAAGTGATAAGGATGAGAACATTCCTCCTCCTCACTATTCGCAACTTCCTACTAAGACTAGACGAAATCGTTCGACACGTGAACGCCGACGAAAGCGTCGTCTTAGAGCTCAGGCAACTGCTTTTCAAACTTTGCAATCCCCAAAAACACCTTCAACAAGCATTATTCCATTTTCTCCTCAGCCGATGATTGAGCCGAAATCTCCTAAACATAAGATGCATGATGGTCTTGATCCTGTGCGAGTTAAAGATCCTATTTTTATAAATCTTGATGATGATATAGATGAAAATGTTATTCATGATGCAAATGTTACTCCTGTTCATTCTGATAGTGAATATGAACTTGTTGATATTGATAACCATTTATCTAATGAATTTTCTAAAACACTTATCCTAGCTCCTAGACAAGAACACCGTGGCTTGGGATATGAACATAGCCCTTGTTTGGATCTTGTGATAGCTCCATCTGCTGTGTTGGATGTTCCTCCTCTAGCGTGTTCCCTACCTTCCCGAAACATTGATCAGCAAGATCGGGGGGTAGATGACGTGCTAGACTAGTTTCATTAGCATAGCAGATTCTCTCCTCCTCTCTTTTGTTACTTCTTCTATATGTTACTCTCATTCTTCTATTTGTTGTCCTTAGTGTTGTCTACTTGAGGACGATGCAAAACATTGAGATCTCTTGGTCTCTCTCATGTTGACTCAAAAGACACATGTGTTCCCTTCTTCTAGGTGACCTTCCTTGATTGGGGAATGAAGAACAATTATGCATACATACATATGATATACATGAATTATCATACGGCATACTGACCCCGAGGAAAGCGAAGTAACCTTGTGCTTTGTGTTTTGTGTCTATTATCCTTGGGCTTATCTCACACTTGGGGGCTAATCCTTGTGATAACGTGCTCCCTTCTCATTATTATATGTATCACTACCTTAAAGCAATCACCCCCGGTGAGGCGTGTGCGATCGCTTTAACGTAGGGGGGCATACATCCCATTCATATCTTTTCAAGATACTTGAAAATTTCTTGGCAAATTTAGCCTTGCCTTGAAAATTTTTGATATCTTTCTTGCATGACTCATAGTGAGGGAACCTTACTACTGACAGTCATGGTTCTCCCTCGTGATCTTACCTTTTACTTTGTCAATCGGATTCGTAAGATCCTTAGTCCACTGGGGGCTTGGTGTATCTTGCCTCCTTGACATGGTGAAAGCCTTTCAATGTTGTTTCCTTGTACTTTACCGGAAGTATGAGCATACGCCTATACTCCCACTAAAGTGGGGGCTAAATGTAGCATCCTAAAATTGCGACACTTGCAATTTCAACTGCATTTCGGTCTTCACGATGGCGATGCAACACGCAACCTGAATGGAGACCCCGAAACTTGCTCATGACACTGAAAACTGCATTCTCTTGCACCCTGGCCTGAACCTCCTTTGCACCCTGCTGTCCCGGGAGGTGGGACCAGAGCGCCCAGCGCCCTGGTCCCTGGCCCTATTTTGGGCCCGGTCTCCTATGGGACTTCGGGCCTTTTTGTTTGCAAATTGGAAAATTAACTTTCCTGGTCGGCCTAAGGTTGGGAAAATCAGTCTATTAACCCTAATTGGCAAGTATATAAACTACATTTTCCTCTCTCATTTGGACATATACATACATGACAAAAAAAACGTGGAAACTACAATCAAGCATTCAAGCATTCAAGCATTCCCTCTAAGTCTCCATTCAAGGCTAAGTGTTGCATTCAAGACAAGGATTCAACCATTGAAGAGGAGAACACTTACTACATATTACAACATACAACAAACAACAACATCTATACCTTCGCACATAAGGATACAAACATCCTTACAACAAGGTATTAGTACTTGTTTTACATTACAGACATTTACATTTTACAGCATTTCTCATTTCTTGGTTAATTCCAAAACCGGGGTTTGACCTAAAGGCAAACCCCTAATCCCTAACCCCCCAATCGTCTTCGCTTTTCTGTGTGTAGGTTGCAGGTACGCGGCTGAAATTGAAGATCTGGAATCCTTGTGCAGAGACGAACAGATCCCCCTTCGTTTCGCGGATTTTTCGGAGGACCGTGGCACTCGGGCGCCATCGTCCCAGCAACTTTTGCTCAAATTTGCAGGACAGCGCCGTATCGACATTTTACTACTAATTCCAGGTCCACAGCTTCATCCTATATCCCTATCTCAGTTTATAAGCGAATCTTTCTCACTTTCTATGCATGCCTAGCTTAATTCTTCTATCAACATTCTTTACAAAAGAGGGTAGCCTTGCTTTCTTAACCCTTGAAACTCATTTAGCATCCAATCTTGCATTGTGTGGGATTGGATCTTGTGGGTTTCAACCCCTCTTTTGAATGTAAAGTCTCCCAAGTGAAAACCATCAACCCTAGTGACTCTCCCTTCTCTCTCCTCGGAGTTGGGGAGGGGAGAACGACTAGGGTTCGATTATTTTCCGCTTTACAAAGGGATATCGGACCAACACTCCATATGTCCAAAAAATATTTCAAATAAGCATCACAAACTTCCTCTTTATTATCCAAGCTATTCAAATATCTAAATATCTGCCTCGCAATTAGAACACTAGACTCCCACATGACATTGTCTTTTGTTAGAAGGGATCCCATATAATACATGACCAAACTCACAAGCAAGGGATCAAATTGGAAAGGATAATTCTTCTCTTTTGACATCTTGACATTTTCCAACAATAATTCTCTCAACAATTCACACAAGTTGAATGATTTATTTTCCATTACAAGCATATGTTCCATATATACTACAATTGTTGAAGTGACACCTTCCCTATTCCTGAAATAGATTTTATAAGAGGTGTTGTAGGCAACATACCTCACCACAGGGTTGATGATCTTGTCAATGATTAATGCTTGTTGATCACCCTTCACGTCAGTTAGGGCTTCCAATTCTCTGTTCAAAATTGATTTCTTAGTCGAAAACTCTCCAATATCACACAAACTGGTGATCACAGAAATAAACTCCTTCATGATTGGATAGGGTTTATCCAACATAATGCTATCATCACATACACGACTAAGGATCATCCACATTATCAAACCAAGGGATTTCTGTCCATGGATTTAGAACCTTTTCTCTCCAATCCTTAGACCCTTTACAACTCAACATCATTCAGACCAACTTCAACATCTCTGATTTTATTTGGATTAAATTCATCTAGGAACACCTTTTCCAAAACCTGAAATTCCTCACTGCTAGATTCTTTGACGATCAATTTGCCTTCTATGATTGCTCACACTGCTCTCTTGCTTTGTTCTTCTTCTACTGTTCACAATATTCTTAAGCATAAATGAATGATACTGAAAGAATGAATTCAAAAATCCTATACTTATTTTGCCAAAAAAACTTCCATTAGGGTTTTGCCACCAAGAACTATCTTATCGATGTTGTCAACAAAATACCTTTGATTATCAGATAGTCTCTAAAACACAATCACGGTGGATCAACGACATGAGCCACTTATATAGGAGAGGATAAAAGATTTTACTTTCAAAAGAGAACTCCCCCTGACACAAAGCATTATACTTAGTTACCAAAGGAAGAGGTGTCTGCACCTAATTCCGGTACATCGGGCTCACTTCCTTTGCTCTCATTCTTCTTTCTCTAGACCAATTTTTCTTTCTTCTTTGATTCATCATTCTTCATCACACTCTTCTCAGTAGATATCTCCATATTTCCTTTTCTATATTGATTAGCATAATGTCTGGATTGCTTGCACTTTCAACTAGATTATGATTGTGACTTGCACTATGATTTATACAATGATTTGCTTTATGACCAAACCTCTTGCAACTATAACACTAAATTCTTCTATAGATTATACCCTTATGTCCAAATTTATTGCATTGAAAATAATGACCATTAAAAGATGGGTACCTTTGTGCATTAAGTTGTCGAACTGGTGGTCTTCTTGCATTAGAATTCTGATTTTGAGATTTTCTTTCATCTTCTGACTTCTTCTCCACTTCAACTTTGACTTATTTGCTTTTGTCTTTATCATTCTTATTTGAAGACATACTAGGTTGAAATCCAAGTTTGGTCTTGTCTAAATGAGCTTGTTGCATGTTTGTTGTCCTCGATTTCAGCATGACTAAAATCGTGGTACAACCCCTACGAAACATGTCCATTTCGTAGCCTACGTCCTCCAAGGTTGGTCGACTTCCTTCGTAAGTCATGTCTGTTTGCATCTTCATTTTTGTCATTTTCATGGTTTTGCCTTCATCTTTTATTTTATCTTTTATCTACACTTCGGGTTTTAAAACCCAAAATGCAGTGTTTCTTGTGTGTTCCTGCATGTCGGGTTTTAAAACCCGAAGTGCCATTTTGGTCTGCCAAGTAATGCAGGTCGGGGAATTTTTCCCAACCTGCCGATCCATATGCAGGTCGGGGAATTTTTCCCGACCTGCAGGTCTAAGTGCAAGTCGGGGAATTTTTTCCATCCTGTCGATTCATATGCATGTCGGGAAATTTTTCCCGACCTGCAAGTTTGCCTATGTGCAGGTCGGGGAATTTTTCCCGACCTGCAAGTTAAGTTTTGCCCTTCTTGCAAAGTCCGATATGCAATCTTTGATTGATTTTCCTTGCACATCGGACTTTAAAGTCCGATGTGCAAATTTTGAGTTTCCTTCCCAGGTTGCAGATCGGACTTTAAAGTCCGACGTGCAGTTGCTTGTTAAGTTTTTCCTTTGCAAATCGGACTTTAAAGTCTGACTTACGTATGATGTTGTTTGAACTTCCAGTTTGGAATTTAAAGTCCGACCGACAAATTTTTCCCATTCTGTCTCCTAAGTCATTTCTGACTCCTATTTCTTGCTCCGATTGATGAAATTTTCTCATCTGATGGTGATCATTTTCAAAACACTAATGATTCATGTTGAAATGTCTGAGCCCTCTCCAAGCAAATTGACAGAGAAAAGAAGATGCGTTGATGAGATTGTTGATATGGCACTAGACAAAGCTAAGATGCAAGTTGCTTTAGCTCGGTTTGAAGAACTTCAAAAATCCAATGAGGAGAAAGATGATTTAAGTGTCCCATTTTTGACACTTTCTTTTCATGTAGTTGCATTGTTAGATGCTACAAGTTTTCTCGCAGCTGCGTATTTTCTTTATGCTGAAGTTGTAGTCAAGTGGGACTGTGCAGTTGAATTAGTCAATTGTGCCCACCTTTTTCTCAACTTCTTTTCCTATATAAGGAGGACCTTTTTTGTAAATATTTTATCTTTTCATGCTTAGCAAAACTCTGCTGGATTTTTATCCCAATTTAGACTTTGAGCTTTTGTGATGAGAATTCAATCAAACAAATAAAGAAAACGGTTTTGTTGATTGCAAACTTTGTGTTGTATCAATAAATTTGTTTATGTTATTTAATGTTCCTATGTTCATTGAATACATATTATCTTTATGTATTTGATCTTAAGATATTGCTACATGGTTAAAGAGCTCTCAAATCTTGCCAATAGACTTTGTGCTCTTAGCATGCTTGAGAAATCTGCTGATAAAGGAAGTAACTTGTAGTAAGCTTTGTATTGCTGTGGTTATTAGTAGTTTAATTGATTAGAAATTTACACTTAAAGACTTTGAGCTTTAAGCTAAGTTTCTACTTGTTTAATTTGTAACGATCAGTGTGAATCAGTGTTACCATATAGGAGACTTTGTGCTGCTTAAAAGTAACTCTTAGTGTAGTTTATTAGATTAATAGTTCTTTTCTTTGAATATTTGAAGAGGTAGAGAAACTGTAACTAGGTGAAGGGAGGATACATAAACTCTAAAAAAAGAGAGTTATATGCCCAACGCCAACCCACCAATTTAATTTCTTGTTAATTAGAGGAGAAATTTCATAGGGAACCTCCCCTTGATGAGAGGAGAGATTAATTTCTTAGCATAGCGTTGTGTGAATTTTATGTTTTGTCATTAGTACGCTAGTGACAAAATATTCACCCAACAATGTCAATCAAATCTTCCAATAGTTTACTACTGTCAAGGGCCTTATTTTCTACTTTCAGATTCTTCACTTCTTGCTCTAACTTCTCACATTCCTTAAACTTCAATTTGATTGTTTCTTTCAGGGATTGATCTATCTTCTCTTTATCCTCAATATTTTGCATTAGATATTTAATACTCTCATTCTTCTGCTTCAACTGATTATTAACCTCCTTATGTCTCAATTTGAATTTCTAGATTTTCTCTCTCATCTTCTGCACACATTCTTTTGCTACTTTCACATTCTCTTTCAATTCCTCATTCTCCGATTCAACACTTTCCAAATCTTCAAGAGTTGTCTTCAAGTCTCCATCCAGCTGAAATTCTTCGGTCATGCACATAGGTGTCATGATTCAACCAACACAAATCTCCCTCAAGTGGTTAAGCTTCCAAGCAAGGGACCAAAGATCTAATACCAATTATTGACTAGGTTGAAAGGATCGAAATATTGAGAGGGGGAGTGAATCAATGTTCCCACATATGCTAAATTTTTTACCAAACTATAATCTTCTGCTAAAATATCAAATTTCATCAATTATGCTTAAGAAATATAAAACAACAAATGTAGAATAAACATGAAAAACACAACCACAAGAGAAACACCAAATTTTATACGTGGAAAACCAAAATAGGAAAAACCACGGAGAGTGTTAACTGTCATGATAATATAACTAGTTATATGGTATTTTACAAAAGTCGAGGTGGCTCACTGCTTGATTACAAAAATGGCTCACTATCAGACTACTCATTGCAAAGATATAAAACACAACTCAATGCCAGAATGCTCATTGCAACAAAAAAGGTTGAACTAAAAATGATTGCATCTCCAAATGCATGAGATCAGTTCCAAGATTAAGCTCGTATCACAATTCACAAACTCTACATCAGATCCATTGAAAGGTCTCTGTACAACTGTCCTGCGACAGATCTAGTAAAGGACTACTGTAACACTAACTGCACTCTAACTCTACACCAACTATCTTTGCTATCCACAACTCACACTTCACACTCTACTTCTCTGCTATCTTTGTTACTTTATCTCTTTCACATACACACACACCTCATGCACTTCCTTTTTTTTTTTTTCTCTCATTTCACATTACATGCTACTACATATATATACCGGAGGACACAAACACAAGATAGTGTGTCGACCAAGCCCAACATGTTATCTAATAAAACATAAACAAGACTACCACATTGAACTTCACAAGATCTCTACACGCTTCCTTTTTCATACTTCATTTGCCAATGCATATACTGAGATTACTGGAATGGGATAGGGTCATCCAGACCCAAAGATATTGAGTCATTATCACAACACTTAAGCACATCCCAAAACTCCAAAGATAGAGATTCCACTCATACCAAGAGTAGTGCACATGAAACTTGAAGAGTTACAATTGACATGACCAAAATAGTTGATACTGGAACATGTAATTGATATCGAGACCAATGCAAATAGGAAAATATTGGAACACGAAGATCTTCCAGAAAATTCATTACTGCATCATAACACTTGTTGTACATATCGATTGTATACAACATCCAAACCAATCCGGATAAAAATGAATTGCATATACTGCCTGGTCCAAACCAGATGATTGGTTTGACATAAATGACAATAATATTCATGCAAGTCTAACAAGCCAACTATCTTTAGGTTTCCATTTCTAAATTCTAATACCATCTTGTATGACAACATACTAACAATTTCAACATATTTATATTTTAATTTGAGAAGATCAAGAATTTCCACACAAAGAGGGTTGTGTCGATCACAAGCATCATCCTTGGAAAACGCACGATCATCATTCCCCACAATTCAAAAGAGGCCAAATTTAATTGACCTACTACCCAAATTCAAAATTTTCCATATTTGAATTCTATTACCAAGTGTCAACATCCGAGAAATAAAAAATAATTATCTAGATGCAAATACTACAACTGAAGAATTCGTCCCCATAAAGCATGTTCCTACACACACCATATTTAAAATAATTTAATAGTAAAAGCTATATTATTAAGGGAAGAAGATCTTTTGTCTAGACCACCTCTATGTTTAGACTAGCAAATTTTATCCCAGTTAACCAAATTTCATTTCTTCCTATCTAAATTTCCTTCCCAAATAAATTATCACATTTTACAATCCAAAACATGATGTCTTTTGAAGCAACAAGAGCCATAAATCTTTAAACTAGGATAAATTGAATAGCAATTTTAAGAAGAACTTTACAATCAACCAAAGAGATATATCTATGTGTCCAGTGATTGAAATGAAACTAAACGAAATCCAACATAATATTGTAGTCAATTTTCCTTAGTTAAGTAGACAAAATATGGATGCCCATATACTTTAAAGGAGGAAAAACAATCTAAAATGAACAATAACAGTCTTATCTTGAAGATGAAGCTTGGTATGGAAAAAGAAAACCTATTATTTTTCATCTTATACAAGTTGGTCAAATGCACTATGACTCAAACCACTTGTCCAGTCTCTAAAAATATATTCAAATTTCACTAACAAAACCCTATATTTTTTTGAACTTAATTCAATATTTAATAATTTCTCTTAGGAGAAAAATATAGAGTTGTCTGAGTACACAAATTAGATACTATAATTAAATGAATAAGCATACATTCAATGATTATATCCTGTAACTATAAATTTTAATTATGAGATTTCTAAAGAATAATTAAATCAAACAATTTACAATTGGATTTTCATCATACAAAGTACATATTACAAAGTATCATCTATGATGACATAGTATACTAATTTAAAAATGTAGTGTACACCCCCTAATTTTTTTTTAAAAGTAAATTTTAACTAAAAGTAAAATGTAATGCAAAATCGTTCATGTTGGTGTCTCCAACTAGTTATCTGGTTATCTCTATAGATAAGTCATTTCTAATGCTTAATATTCTTAGGTAGTGGCCAACCAACATGTTGCAGTTGTAATATTGTACTCTACATTTCAATTTCTACAAAAACTAGGCCCTTCCATAATATCAATGGATTTTTTTCTTACGTATCAAGATATTGCAATAGCAGACATGTTCTCACAAATTACACCAAGAATAAATGAGATATATATTTTCCAAGTTCTTGGAGAATTATTCATTACTAACTTCAAGATCATATATAAATTAAATAATAACTTATGAAAACATGAAAATACTCAAATAAATCATTTAGGTTTTTGCTTATGGTTGTTGGACAACTAAAATCCTAGATCAGTGCTTATTTAGGGTGCAAAGTTAAATATTACCATGCAAATACCCCTTTTTAACATTTAAATTCAAATTCAGTGGATCAATCGTACCAGTTCCTTACACTAATACATCTTATAGAAGGAATCATTCACAATTCTACTTACAAATCCTTAATGAGATAAATATTTGCCATATTTGGGTAAGAGCAAGAAGTTGAGTCCACTTAGAAAGGAAGTTTTACACTTAGTAATTTTTTGCAATTACGCAACATACAAAAACATCCTGACCAAAACAAATCGAGATCCCATTTAGCTTCGAGATCTCGAGTCAAAAAACAAAACATGACTTTGAGCCTCAAATTTCGAAACGAGATCCCATTTCAAACTAATCGGGATCCCATTTCAAACTAATCTAGATCATGTTTCAAAAAAGTATTAATTTTTTTGAAAAAATGGGATTCGGTTCATTTTCACCGTCAGAATGACTCGAGATTCCAATTTAGAGAGCATAGTCAGCCACATAGCAATCCCTCCAAGTAGGTTTCTTCTTTCTTCTTTTTCCCTATTTTAGTATTTATGTATTTTTTTTTAAATAAAAAAAATATTATTTTGCTTAGTTTTTATCAAAAAAATTGATTTTAGGTTTTAATATTATAGTAATTAATAATTTTATGTTTATGCATGTTTTAAAATCTGTAGTTTATGATTTTTTGTAAAATAATTTATTTTTCATAATCATACAAGCACAAAACATGAAAACCAAAACCAACACCAAAACCAACACCAAAACATGTACTTAACAATTAGATCACCAATTAGAAACTCTTATTAAGCTTCCATACTTGACATATATACTCAAGACATGTAAGTTTGATCACATAATCCATTGAGCTCTGTCATACTTAACATGTACTTGAACAATGTATACAAGTGACATTTTCGATTAGGATCTCTTAATGAACAATTTAAGGCAACTAGTCATACTTGACATCTTATGATAGGTCCCCTCAAAACATTCTCAATCACATGACCCCTTAAGCTTTCATTTATCTAATCATGTTGAATTCCCCTTAAGTCATCCTATAGTGACCCCCTTAAGACACATGAATTAGATCTTGACCCCTTTAGCCTTCTTATATATGACCTATAGCTTAATAATTTAATCTAACCTCGTACTTGAGTGACATCATATTAGATAGGACACTTTGACATTCTCTATCATGACCCAAGCTTAAAATTTCATACTTGACATGTACATAACAATTATACATATAAGTTCGATCTTTACCCCTTAAGCTCTTTCAATGTGTACTTTCAACATTTAGGATTGAGACCTCTAGTTGAACTAGGACCCCTTGAGATATAAATTCTCAAGATCACATGACCCCTTAAGATTTCATTTATTTAATCACATTGAACTCCCCTTAATCCATCCTATAATGAACCCCTTAAGACACATGATCTAGATCTTAACCCTTAAGATTTCCCAATCTAGGATGGTCCTCGACATGTTATAGGATTAAGCTTTCATACTTGACATGTAAGTTTAATGTTTAGACATAAATAATTTTGATCATGACCCCTTAATCTCTTTCATATTTAACATACTTTCAACATGTATACCTGACAAATGTTCATGATTAGGACCTCTAGCTGAACTAGGACCCCTTAATCTATATTCTCAATCACATGACCCCTTTTTTAAGCTTTCATTTATATCTAAGATCACGTTGAACTCCCCTTGCTTTCTATCCTATAATATAATTGACATATTTTTAACAATTAAATCACCAATTAGGGGGTCCCTTAAGCTTCCATACTTCACATATATGTACTCATGTATAAGTTTGATCACGATCCTTATCTCTTTCATATTTTTAACATGTATTTTCAATGCATGTACTTGAAATTCAGGATCTTAGTACCTCTCTAAGATAAAATAGGGCCCCTTAATACATCCTCAATCACATGACCCCTTCATCTTTCATTTATATCTAGTCACGTTGAACTCCCCTTAAGCCCTCCTATCATAAGTTTGTCATACTTAACAATTGGATCTCCATTTAGGAGGTCACTTAAGAGCTTCCATATACTTGACATCATGTACTCATATAATTTTGATCATGACCCTTATGAGATTTCATGTACTTAACATACTTTCAATTTATGCTTTCAACATTCAGTATTAGGACCTCTAACTGAAATAGGACCCCTAAAGACATGTATTTAAGTTTGATCATTCTCAATCATTAGTCACTCAAACATCAAGAATGGATTTATTTTTTAACATGTACATGTAAATTAAAGTTGTACTAAGATATCTTTAAATTTTGAATGTTATAATATATATATACATGTGCTTGAAAGTTTCAAATGATACACACATAACTTTTAATTTATAGTTGGATTATAATTTCTTTCAAGAAATGTCTATGTCAATGTGATTTAATTTGTATAGTTTTACTTATGTTTAAATAATTTAAACATATATATTCGTTAAAGTTAATTTTGTAATTTTTTTTTATGTATATTGTTCATGTATATATGTAGAGCTTGCCCATAGATATCATTGATGAGTTTGACATAGAAGATTTGCTTAATCCCCCACCTCCACCCCCTCCACATCAACGATTTCCACATGAGCCAGCTAAACAATTCTCCACCTCCACCTCCACCTCCACCTCCACCCTCTCCACCTCAAAAAATTTTAATATTTTTTGACCAAAGATTTGATTTCAATATTCTATTTCTATCATACATTTGGAGTTGACTACTAAAACTCCAACATTGGTTGATTAGATGATTTTCAACGTTCTCTTCTCTTTGTTGTTCTTACTAATGTTTTAGGATGCATCTTTAAAATTCCACTAATGTTGTTTAACATCCTTTTATTCAAAGTTGTTCTATTTACTATAACAATTGTTGTGCCTTGTCGTGCCACATTCTTATTTTTAGATCAACTCTTTTTTCCAATAGACTCAATGATACTTGCAACAATAGATATAACATGCTTAACTAATTCATATTTTTTTGTTGGTTTCACAAAATGCCTAACTTTTTCATTACTTTTGTCATTTTCCACATTCTCATCAATTGCACCATCAAGTGACATTGAATTGATAGTAGTTTTTGATAAAAATATTCTTTGTATATTCTATTGGCATAAGTTCTTATCTGTCTCCAAGAAATATTACTAGGAATATTATCCAAAACATTATTTTCAATTTAAAAAAATATATTTTCATCTTCAACAACAGGAGGATTTTCATTTTTACCATGTTCATAAGGATTTTCATTTTCAAAATCCAAAGGATTTTCATCTTCAACAATACAAGGGATTTTATTTGTTACCCTAAGGGTAACAAATTTCTTGAATGTGGAGATACGACCCCATTCAATCATATAATAGAAGGGAAAATTTCCTAATGACACCAAGATTTTCAATATCTCTTTGTACCATTTTCTCACAAACAATATCAAATTCAATATTGATATATCCAGCTTCTAATAAATGATCGACACAAATATCATTTATAATCACATTTTTCATGTCTTTCAAATGTGGATTTGAAGATGTACCTAGATAATTTGAAGTTGTACCTGGATTTGAGGATGTAGTAGGATTAGTCTCTATAATCGTATTATCTTCCATATGAATATCTTCCATATTTGTATCATCCATGTCCATCTTATCCCCCATGGGATGATCTTCAATGTTTTTATCTTCGATTGTCATGGATCTAGAAGAAACAATATTATTCTTTTCTCCAATCCTCATTCTTCTATATCTTTAATATCCTCATTTCAACACAAAAAAAAGAAGTTAATTCAAATGCATACAAAAAAACATGCATTATGAAATACACCTCTATCCACATTACAATTACTTTGACTTCAAAATTAACTAGAAAAAAATATAGACAACCAAAAATTATGAAAAAATATCCATTTTCTAGATATTGGTGTGACAAACTTGTATTTTAAAAATTCTAGAATTTTATTCTTTCTATAAGAAATTAAATACATTACACGGTAAATGTCACTTCTGAAAAATGTTGACTGCTGTAAAAATTAAGTTATTAAAAGTTACGTAAAAATATCTACAATTTATTTATAGTTTATTTAATAAAAATATATTTAAAATCTACACAAAAAATCTCACAAATCTATAGTTTTCTTTATCTTCAAATTCTTAATGATTAGCTACTATAAGTGGTAGAAAGTGAAGATTTGGTGGAAAATATCAATTTTAGTGTTATGTTTAGGCAAAAAGTGTAACCTTGTATTGTGGGATCACCCATAGAAAGATTACCTATTGAGGTTCATATCCTTTTAAAACCAAAACAAGGGACTCCTGATTTAGGAATAATACACAACTAGAGAGATTGGTATTTCCATGCCAATACTACTGTTGTCAGAGTTTATGGGTGTCATGTGGCATCACATATATTGTCCAAAATTATTTCCAAGAGATTATCATTTTTAAAGGTAATATGGAATATTAATGAGACTAAGAAGTGCCACCTAAAGGAGCAAAAGAAGGGGTCTTTCCTACTTATAGCATTGCATTTTCAGGTTTCTCAGAAACAAGGAGGGGTTGGAATAAATATACCAAATCCTCAAGTCATATAGGATGCACTTAAAAGTTATTAAAAAATTAACCTTGGGGAATTCGTCAATCAAGTGAGGGTGCAAATTGGAAGGTAGACCTTTGTCCATGCAATGCACTTTGAAGAAGATGTGATCATAAATTGCTTGAAACCTTAGGAAATAATTGAGTGGAGAACCAAATGGGAGAAATTCAAAGGGGTGAACAACAAAGGAAGATGGAGAATACTACTCACAAAGGTGCATTTTAATAAATTGAAGATCCCATTGCCACTGATATTAAGATGATTAATTTTTTTGAAAGAGTAGTTGTCAAAGCTCATATAGTTGAGAGTGGGCCAACCTATGCAACACCCTCTACACCACACATAAATATATCAAAGAGAAGGGGAAACAAAACTATACAAGTTTAGCCTAAATGATGCAGGAGCACCAAAGCAGTTCAAATCGGTTGGGGCAGTTAACTGTGAAATTGCTTGGAGATCATGGCATTTCTTCATGTTTGAGAATTTAGCATTGTGGATTTGGAATTATTACCTTGATTTCTTTGTCTTTATCATGTTAGAGATTCATGGCTTTTAGATTTAATTCCGGTGAGATATCGATTCTGATATTGGCCCGACGTTGATGTGTTCTTACTGGTTAATCTTGCAGAGTGTTAAGCGAAGTTGAATTGGGTTGCAGTTGATTTTCGTGACTTGCGGATCATTGAGTTATGTTTCTTATGCCTTGTCGGATGTTCTCGAAGAACCACGTGTAGTTTTATGCTTTCTTAGTGATTTGAGCCAACATGTTATTGTTTACACATTTCATTATGAACCGTTTGGTCTTAGGTTGACTTGATCGAGTTATTATTATTTGCAGATTGTATAAAGAGAAGCTTTGCGAATAATTTTAAGGAGGATATAGAAGACATAAGCTAGAGAAAGAAGAGATTGAGCAAAGATGTAGATATCGATGAGATTCTGGTCTGGTAGGATTGAAGCTGGAAGGGCTGAGGTCCGGAACAAGGTTGAACCGATTGACTGTTATCGGAGGCTGAATTGATGTGTAGATGATTTGTGGATCTTACATTGGTGTTGTAAGCATGTTTGTAATACTAGGCTGTGGTCCAACATGTGGCATATGTAATTCTTCAAACTGTTATAAGAATTGTTTATACTGTTTACCGATTATGTATTTTGTGTTGTCATTGTTTGTTCTTTCTGTTTTATCTAGTGTTATGCTACCGGTTACTAGTATATCTTGCATGGTGTTTGTGTTTAGGCTGCAAGGTAGGGATGTCCTTCATTGGATCTCCCTACCTTGACTGCATCAAATGGTATCAGAGCTGGTTTGTGAACATGTTGTTGGAGGAAGACCCAGTTATGTATTAGTTGGTTGGAGAGGAAGTTGAGGCAGCTTGTGGACTTGTTTAGATCACCAAATGTGAGGCAGAGCAAGGCTTGCAGGTAGACCACTGATCCTAGAGATTGAGCTTGAGGCAATTAGTAGAGACTTGAACTAAACGCCAATTGAGGCAGGCTGCAAAGTTGACCGGTAGATCGCCGAGGAGAGGCAACCAGAAGCTGAAGTCAGATCACTGAATCCCTGAGGCAGTTGCAAGTACCTACTAACTGATCGCCAAACTAGATCAAATTATGGGACTCACTTTTCAATTAACCTTGAGAGTCTGATGGAGGAGCACCGGAGCTGCTCAAACAGGTTGGGGCAGTTAACTGTGAAATTGCTTGGAGATCGTGGCATTTCTTCATGTTTGAGAATTTAGCATTGTGGATTTGGAATTATCACCTTGATTTCATTTTCTTTATCATGTTCGAGATTCATGGCATTTGGATTTAATTCCGGTGAGATATCGATTCCGGTATTGGCCTGGTGTTGATGTGTTCTTACCGGTTAGTCTTGCAGAATGTTGAGCAAAGTTGAATCAGGTTGCAGTTGATTTGCGTGACTTGCGGATCGTTGAGTTATGTTTCTTATGCCTTGTCAGATGCTCCCGAAGAACCACATGTAGTTTTATTCTTTTTATGATGTTCTTAGTGATTTGAGCCGACATGTTATTGTTTACACATTTCATTATGAACCGGTTGGTCTTAGGCCGACTTGATCGAGTTATTATTATTTAAGGATGGTATAAAGAGAAGTTTTGCAAATCATTTTAAGGAGGAGATAGAAGACAAAAGCTAGAGAAAGAAGAGATCAAGCAAAGATGTAGATACCGATGAGATTTTGGTCCAGTAGGATTGAAGGCAAAAGAGCTGAGGTCTGGAGCAGGGTTGAACCAATTGATTGTTACTGGAGGCCGAATTGATGTGTAGATGATCTGGGGATCTTATATTGGTGTTGTAAGCATGTTTGTAATCCTAGGTTGCGATCTAGCATGTGGCATATGTAATTCTTCAAACTATTATAAGAATTGTTTACCGGTTATGTATTTTGTGATGTCACTGGTTGTTCTTTCTTCTTTCTCTAGTGTTGTGCTACCGGTTACCGGTATATCTTGCATGGTGTTTGTGTTTAGGCTACAAGGTAGGGATGTCCTTCGTTGGATATTCCTACCTTGGTTGAATCACTAAACCTCTACAAAGCCCTCCTACAATTGCAACATCCCTAGAGAAACCATCAAAAAGAAGAAGAATTGAACAACTTCCATTGGTTGACTATTCATTAGCTAAGGGAGACACAACATTAGAGACATTTTGAGTAAGCACATTATTAGATGAGCCTAAAGTTAACCAATCAACGACATTGCCTTCAAGGGTAGATACTGCAATAGTGACTCAAAGTAGAATAGGTATGGATAAGGAGGTAAGAATGGATGACACTGGTGATTTAGGATCCTAACTTGCACACAATTTGTTTCATATGACAATTCTGTTAAAACACAAGAGCTCAAATATTTTGTGATGAGAATAAGAAGATACGAATACTTGAAAAGATTGGAAAAGGTAAAGATGGTCGTGGACCGTTCTAAATATGTTGAAGTTGTTGCCCAAGTCCTAAAAGAAATCAGTTTTGATGTAGTGCCCCTCCCTGATTCATCTTTCCTTTTTGTGCATCGAAAGACTATATTGATATATCTTAGACTACTTTGTGATGCTTTTGATAAATGTTTATGGATTTACTTACGACTTGGATACTTCATTATTGATGATAGACATATCATATTGCATTTGGCATTATGAATTCATGTGGATGATGATATTTCTAGATTATTGTGATGATGGACTCATATTTGATGATCTAAATGTACTCATTTTATATGTGTGATTCATATTTTCTTATGGCGATTTGATGGTATTTCATTATGTACCAATCTCACTTCATGGTTGTAATTGGTATGATACTATGATAGTGCTTGGTTGTTGTGATTGTCTTCTACTGCATTGTGATAGGGATGATGTCACACCACTCATTCATGAGCATGATATGACATTGTGATTCCCATTCACTTGTCTGCCTATTTCATGATATATGTTATGGTATATGTTGTTGTACGTGTGTTGGTGGTGATAGGTTTGCAGGTACTACACATCAACTCCACCTGGCTTCACAGGTCTGACCATGTCTTCATCCCAATGGCAAGTTGATCAGAGGCGACATGAAATCCCATTCTACACTCTAGGTTTAAGTTGGTACCCTATCAGTTTTAGTTTTGTGGTTAGAGTCATCTTGTGGTATTTTATATTACCTTATGTTGGGTTGTTTTGAGGAATTGTTATTTTTGGTTAATTAAATTATTAATTAATTAATTAGCTCATATGGTTTATAATAATAAATTAAATTAATAGTTGATATTAATGTGAGATTATTATTTATTAATAATTTTATACTATTATTTTTTATTAAGGATTATTTATTACTTGTTTATTTAGTTGTGGCTTTAACATTTGTTTGGGTTCTTTGGTTTAATTATTTATCTAGGCCTTTATATTATATTGTGTCTTGGTTTATTTAATTAATTAGTTGATTATATTATTATTATTTCCCTTTTACCCTTGGGGTTATTATTTAATTATTTGTGCTACCTACCCTATTTTACTATTGGTTGTGAGTTTGGGGTAAGTTAATTTATATTATTTTATAATCTTACCTCGATTTTTGGGAGATGGTTGGTATGAAATATTATATTTTTAAATTATTTTCCTTCGACTGACATATCCTATAATTTTGAATGAAATGTATTTATTAAGCTTTTTGAGATTTCACGGGGGCTAGCTTGACGAGAATTTTCTGTGCTGGAGGATTTGGTTTTGCTTGGAGCTTGTTGGATTTTGTTGGATTTGATATTGGAATGCTCTTCATCAAATTTCATATACCTCCTCTTCATTTCCCAGGTTGGAGGCCCCTTCTCTTGTGCATTTGATTTTGAGGAAAGATTGTCTGTACTGTGTCTGCGTAAAGATTGTTTGTAGGGTTCATGAAATTGATTATACCGTGATATTACTTCCATAGCTAAAAAGAAATAAATATATTGGAGAATTATTGTTTATATTCCTAATGTTGTCATGAATGTTCTTTGTATTTGTTCCTGTGCGATGTTGTGTGTGTACTTTGTATTCCCTGTGCATTTTTTTAGTACGACAGTCTTTCTCCAGTGGTCTTTGTGTTATCTTGTTTGGTTATGGATTATTATTTACCATCTCGTCGGGTATTTGTCATCGAGTGTTTGTCATCGGGTATTTGCTATCGGGTATTTGTTGTTGGGCATTTGTTGTTGGGTATTTGTTGTTGGGTGTTTGTCGTTGGGTGTTTTCCATCGAGTATTTGTCGTCAGGTGTTTGTTGTCGGGTGTTTGTCGTCGAGTATTTCTCGTCAAGTGTTTGCTATCAGGTATTTGTCATCGGGTGTTTATCGTTGGGTGTTTGTTGTCGGGTATTGCCGTCGGGTTTTTATCGTTGGGTGTTTGTCGTCGAGTATTTATCGTCAAGTGTTTACTATCGAGTGTTTGTTGTTGGGTGTTTGTTGATGGGTGTTTGTTATCGAGTAATTGTCATCGGGTGTTTGATGTCAAATATTTGCCATCGAGTGTTTGTCGTTGGGTATTTGTCATTGGGTACATTACAATGGTATCAATGCTACACTGGTTATTATAAGCACTAGATCAATCGGTAGATGCGCTAAAAATCTTAACAAACGCACTGTCGAAATGTGCAAAAGTGTTAGATTGCTGTGTTTATTGTATTTAGATTATTTGGTTTTTCTGAGTTGACTTTTTTTGGTCTGTAACTTTCCAAAGGGTGTTTTATGTTGGTTCTGAAGTTTTCCTAGGATCAATTTAGTGATTGTAATGGATTATATGTGTGTTTTGGTTTCAAGCAAGATGTTGATACCTTGTTACTTCTTGGGCTCATGTTGTATATGTTGTCATTTAGATTCTTGAATGTTTTGTGATTATTGGTTGCCTATGTGAGGCTGTGATTATGACATATGATATTCATGTCTCTCGATTATCATTGTTGATTTACCTTGGTTATTCGGTTATGATGTATTGAGAGCCCTTGCTTATGTTTTGTGCATGTTGTTACCCCAAGGTCTAGGTGAATGCTAGGGGGAGTGGGCTTCCATAGGAGTGACAAGGGTTGTGAGGATTAGATTTCTAGGTTACCCGAGGTCTAGACCACTAGTATAGCTCATTGGGAGTTTTCCTTGTAATCAACTGATAACATAAATAATTAGTCATAGGTGGGTTGGGTAGTAGTTATTCATCCTAATAAGACAAGAAATGAATTTGTAGCCTCAACTCATGTCCCTGGGGTGTTTATAGTAATCCAGGAATGGTTGAGTAGACCTTGGTGATCTAGGTAAGCCGAACTCCCTTGATATCCTTAAAGATCAAGACGTCTCTACATGAGTATCATGAATGATGGGATAGGTTCCTAGGTTCCCATTGGTTTCTTATTGGTGATAGCATGCGATGACACTCCTTCCCTACATGTAGTTCCTAGCACCTTGAGCCTTTATTTGTTGAGTAGCTTTTGGAGATATTATGTTGTGTCTCGTGCTTTGAGCCAGCCTTGTGTTTTATGATTGTGGTATTGTTATGTGATTTAATTTGAGGAGGTTTAGTTGCATCCTTTGGTTGTTAGGTGTCAGCCTAGATCTAGAGTGTGTGTGGGATCTTGTGTCATCCCCTAGCATAGGGGTGGGTTCCTTATGGTTTCACGTAGTCGGGTGGTTTGATGCCTTCTTCCATTGGGATGTTCTTCATTGGATTCTCTTGTGTGTGGATGTGGATTCTTATCTCTTCATCTTATGGATGGATACTTGTAGTAGATTATTCTACATGATTCTTATGGCATATACATTTTTAGATTTAATGAGATCCTTATATTTATAGATTGAGAGCTACGCTCCTTGATGTAAAATGGATAATGTATTCATATGTAATGATAGTTGATGCATTTTGTTATATCTTAAATATCGATTCAATGATGGAAATAATGTAATTGAATCTATTACTGTGCATTTTGTGTTATGTGGATGTCTATTGTGTTAAAAAAATAGATTAGGAATGTGATAGATGGTAGTAGAAATGGATTGATAATGTTTAGATAATGAATAAGTAATTGGGATTAGGAACATTTGGATTGGTGCTCTTAAAATGAATCTTAAGGGGGTTAATGGTATTTTCATTTTCAATTATTGTACTCATGTTAGACAGAGTAGTGAATGATCATATGTATATATGCATGAAAGGAGTAAATGTTAGTTGTGTTAGATTTATTTAGATCATGGTAGTAAGAATGAAATGTTCTTGTTGATGTTATAAGTAATGGCATTGAGATACACTAGGGAAGTTAAATGTTGAGTTGTGTATATTTCCGCTTGCATAATGAGTTCATATGGTTATGTTTTTATGTTTATTTTCACGATGGATATGCGAATATCATGTATGTGGATGTTAGATGCATATGTGTATTTGGGTATATGTGTTGTATAAGATGATGTTTAAAAAAAAAACAATCTCTCTATTTTCATATTTGGTGGTTAGTTTCTCTAGGGTATTTTGACAGGCATGGAATTGGTATTAGAGCCCATGTTCATACATTGGGTGCTCTAGTTTTATATGAGCCCATTGTGCATAGTAGCACTATAGCTTGGGTTAGCCATGTGGCTATCCCTTCTAGTTGTTTTATTGCATTAGTTGTCCTAGATTTTTAGATTATAGTCTCTTTGCATCTTACTTAGACAAGATGTCTGCTAGAGGTAGAGGTCATGGTCATGGTGGTCATATGGGTACTCGACGGAATCCTCATCTTGAGATTTCTTAAGAGTCATGCCACAAGGAGAAACAATAGAATCAACAAGAGTCCCATCATTCTAGCTATTAGGAGAGAGAGGAGTATTGAGAGTGAGCAAGGGAGTGTTCGCGTTCACCTCAGAAGAGAGTTGATACAGTTTAGAATCAAGATGCGATTGCAGTAGGTCACAAAAGAGATCTTCTTAGGTCTCGCCCACCCTCCTTCAATGGTTCTAGCAGTGGCATGGAGGTGGAGACCTGGCTTCTAGATTTGGATAGGTATTTTTCTATGCATCTGTATAGTAGTGATGCCAAGGCTAGGTGTGTGATTATGCATATTAACAATTTTGCATCTACTTGGTGGCATATGGAGGAGAAAAAGATGCATTTGGATATTGCAACAGTTTGTTGAGCGATTTCACGGTCATTTCTTATCAAATCTTTGGAGGCAGAGGAAGGATAATGAGTTTCACAGTTTGAGGAAATATGATATGATAGTTAAGCAATATGAGTGTCAGTTCTTTGAGCTTAAGCAGTATGCAGGGATCGTGGATGATGTGGCTATGTTGGTACAACATTTTGTTAGAGGTCTTAATGATCGTATCAGTGGTGGAGTTCAACTTCTTGAGCCCAAGACTATGGAGGTAGTTGTGGATAAGGCGTGATTGGTTGAGGAGAACTTGACTTTGGCTTTAGGAGGTACATTGGGTGTGTAGACTATTAATTCTCCAGTTTCAATATTAGATGTGAAAGGTGCGCAGTCACTAGCATCAGGATTTTCTAGAAGTCACCCTCCATCGTTCAAAGGTGAATATTTCCAGTAGAAGGAGAGCTCTCTGAATTAGAATTTTGCTTTTAGGTATAGATCATAGAGTGATAGAGAGCATAGAAGGCAACGTTCTATTTTCTTTGAGTCTTCATAGATAGTGCAGGGTTCTCAACAAAACTCTAGTGTAGGTAGCTTTCAGCAACCTAGTGCACCCCCAGTTAGCCATGGTTTTAGCAGAGGAAGATGTTTCACCCGTGGCCAGTAGGGACATTTTGTAGTGAATTCTCCTCAACGATATACACATATATCAATTCAGAGGCTAGCAATGTTAGAACCCACAGTAGGCGATGCAGGGAGATCTCATCATATATTTGCAGCGATGGATAACAGTCAGGATGAGCGTCAGGGTGCAGCCGTGGAGACTGCAGGTCGAGGACAAGCAACCTTCTTTAGAGCCCATGTGTATTCTTTATCGTTAGGAGTTGACCCTCTGGGTTTGAGAGTTAGAGCAAGTAAGGGTCCAATGGAGCCCGAATAATGATTCTTCGGTGGCTTGGGAGGATTCAACGCCGATGAGAGAGTTATTTCCCTACTTGTTTTAAGGCTTCCAGGAGTAAGCCTGCGACAAGGGGGAGAGGATGTAGTGCCCCTCCCTGATTCATATTTTCTTTTTGTGCATCGAAAGACTATATAGATATAGCTTAGACTACTTTGTGATGCTTTTGATAGATGTTTATGGATTTACTTACGACTTGGATACTTCATTATTGATGCTAGACATATCATATTGCATTTGACATTATGACTTCATGTGGATGATGACATTTCTAGATTATTATGATGATGGACTCATATTTGATGATCTAAATTTACTCATTTTATATGTGTGATAGATATTTGCTTATGGTTATTTGATGGTATTTTATTATGCACTAACCTCACTTCATGGTTATAATTGATATGATGACTATGATAGTGCTTGGTTATTGTGATTGTCTTCTACTGGTTTGTGATAGGTACAATGTCATACCACTCATTCATGAGCATGATATGACATTGTGATTCCTCTTCACTTGTCTACATCTTTCATGATATATGTTATGCTATATGTTGTTGTACGTGTCTTGGCGGTGACAAGTTTGCAGGTACTAGACATCAAATCCACCTGGCTTCACATATATTAGTGTGTCTTCATCCCAATGGAAAGTTGATCAAAGGTGACATGAAATCCCATTCTACACTCTAGGTTTAAGTTAGTACCCTATCAGTCTTAGTTTTGTGGTTAGAGTTGTCTTGTGGTATTTTGTGTTACCCTATGTTGGGTTGTTTTGAGGAATTGTGATTTTGAATCAACCTCCAGGTGTGGGACCTGTAGAAGTGAGGTTGAATCTCCGTAGAAGGTTGGCTTCCTTTCCAATCTGAGTGTAAGTGTTGGACTAAGACAACACTGAAATGCCTATTCTAATGGTCTGACAGAGAAATGGGAGAAAGAGAGGATGCTTGAAAGAAGGGAAATGAGGTTCACACCTAGATTGAAAGTTTGATTTTCCTATCTATAACTACAAAAGACATCAATAAAAATCAACCAAGAATATGCACAACTTCCTATCCTAGTTAGCTTAACAAAGCATGAATGGGGGTTGGAATTCTTATGAAAATCAAAAGGAGGTGCACTTAGCTCATGGATGAAATCCTAAGAGGGATCAACACAGTCACACATACTCAGAAAACAGACAAGAATGCATCTTAATAAATAGGTAAAAGATATTACACAGATTATAAAGACTGAAAGTAGGCAAGATAGTTAACTTTATTAATGCAAAAGAAAGACAACATTTACAGTTGCAGAGAAATAAAAATTATGCAAGGGAAAAGAGAAGATCTTGTACAAAAATTAAATATTTGCCTTTATAGTTCAGGCATAAATTAGGTCGAGCTCAAGATAGAAAGCCTAACCCTAACCAGGGTTAGGTTAGAAAAAAGGCAGAGGGGAGAAGAAGATCAGATCGACTTATCTAATCTGCAGCTTGAAAAATTTCCTTTTGTTAGTTTCTAATCATCTCGAAGGAAATAAAACTACCTTGCATATGAAGCAACCCTTTCCTATAAGCATGGGTGAGTATACTCTTGGATGAAAAAGGTCTTTGATCTGAAATGAATGAGCATGAATTTCATCTGAAATCAGCTACAAAGGCATCTGAGAGATCTTTGTCAAACCCAAAAGTCTTCATAATGCCTTTGAGAGGCATGAGTGGCATCGAGAATTGGCCTGTAGGGTCACTTCTGGAGTAATGGTGATAACCGGTAGTCACCTAATTGTGGTTGAGCCAAAATCTGATTATATTTGAGTGGTCGACGAAGGCAGAACGATCATTCGACCAAAATGTCGCCAACCACCCCTACACATATTTGAATGTTAAGAGCTCCCACAAAATTGAATTTCCATTGTCGATCAAGAGATCTCGCGCACAAATGGACGTGCAAGATCTTGCCATGTTTAAGCGCTCAAAAGACCCAATGCACCATTAAGTTATAGTCATCTAATCAAGATCCAAGTGAAAATGGGTGGTTAAGATTCTGCCAAGAAGGGAAGGGCCCCACCACATTTCTCCAAGACCAAGCACTTCAACAAGACTTGAAAGTGCATCCCACGATTGAGAAAGTTAGGCCGAAATAAAATCTCCAACCGTTGCCATTGTTTACTTACACACAGGATGACTATCTCTTATGGTTTTCTTACTTGGTGTAACCTCACTGCCTTCACAAAAATCCTTGTGGGATAGCGGGGGACAAACCAGTTCATTGATGCTCTTACCCCGCGAGGTCCCCCCTAGAACCTTGGAAAGTTATGTGGGATAGGGAGATGACTATTCACCCTTAGTACTATTTTCCCCACAAGGCCCTCCATTTGAACTTTTCTTCGACGCGGGATAAAAAGAGAAACCACCGGCCTTGTTTGCCATCTTATCTCACATGGTCATCCGTTTTGTTAATATCCTATTGCGGGATAAGCACATGACCAATTGATCTTATCTTGTAGGACCCTTTATTTTGTATTTTTTCTGCCGTGGGATGGTGGAAGAAACTCCTCCTGCATTTCCTGTGTGTCTATCCCATGAGCCTTTGCTACTTGGTTGTCTACCTATCCAGGATAGCAGGAACATCGCCCTCCGCTTGTATTCTATCCCGCAAGCTGCCCTTAGGCACATTGAAATACCTGTGGGGTGGCAGGGGAATCATATTTTTTCATTGAGAGAAAGCCCTTTGGCAAGACCCGAAAGTCACTTTATCGTTAAAAAGTAGTCAAGTCGAAAAGAAATCTCCAACCAACGGATAGACAAGGAGAAACTGATTTGCCACTAATAGAAGACCCTCTAGCCGGTAAAAACCTAAGTGATCTAACCACAACAACCAATCAACTTGAAAATAGAAAATGGAGCCTAAAAGATGAAAGACTCCCTCTGCATGATGCCAATACAGTGCGCATAGCACACAGGTTATACAAGTGTGCATAACACGCAAGTTATTCGAAACTTAAATTTTCTTAGATGGGATTTGCAGCTAAGTTGACAGAAAAAGGTCAACACTTTGGTAACTCAGAGGGGGCCCTAAGCTTTCTTAGGGAAAGACCAGATGTCTAAAAAGTATCCATTGGGCATAGAGTCACAAAAGGAGATTAGAAAAGGGAAACCCTCCCCATTTTGTAAAATTTTCAAAAAAATGTCATTCTAGGGAATGACCTGCGCACGAGCACTTATGGAAAGCAGGAGAACATAAATTACAGATATCTATAGTATTTACAAAAGGATCTACAAGTATCGTAAGCAAATGCTTTGAGATGTATGCCATTTACTGCAATAGGGAGGTCCTCACCGTTTAGCCTGGCTAGATTGAAAGAATTAGCCTCCTTGCAACTTGTAATTATATAGGGACCACTCCATATCCCATCAAATTTTGAGCATCTCCCTTCTTTTTCTCTGTCAGCATCCCATTTTAGGATAAAATGTCTAAACTGGAATGTCCTCAAAATGGATTTCTTGTCAAAATACCTTTTTACCTTTCCATGATGGACATTTAGGGTCTGCATAGCCCTCTCCCTGACCTCTTCAAGCTCTGTAATCTCTGCATATCTTACTGATAAGGCAACATTTTCCAAGAGCTCCAACTAATGTGCTAGGTCTAGAGATGGAAACTCAAGGGATAAGAGAAGCCTTGCTTCCCTTCCATATACTAGCATGAAAGGTGAGTTGCCTAAATCTCTTTTGGGAGTGATTCTATCAGCCCATAAATTTGTTCCTAACTTGAGGTGCCATGACCTTTGATTGTCTTCAAGAGTCCTCCTATTGATTCTAATGAGATTTTTGTTGGATGACTTAGCTAAGTTATTTCCTTGGGGCTAATAATTTGATGATGTTTTCATAAACACATCATGCTAGACTGGCCATAGACTGATATAAGATCCCACACAGGGCTTAGCATTGTCTAATATAATTGTGGAAGGGGCTACAAATCTTGTTGAATCCCCTCTAAGAATTAAACCACAGAATTTTCAGTTGCATCCTTTAAAGCTACTGCCTTTGTCCACGTTGTAAAATAATCCATGGTGGCCAAAATCCACTTATGGCTTGCACTTGATATTGAATTGATAGGGCCAATGAAATCAAGCCCCCATTGTGAAAAAGGTTGATAAGCAGAGATATGATGAAGGGGTAGAGTTGATAATCTTTGTTTACCTATAAAAAGTGCACACTCCTTTCACCTCCTTACCCACTTGTGAGTATCACCATATAGGGAAGGCCAATAATAGCACACCCTTATGATTTTCATAACAGTGGTCCTTGCTGAGAAATGGCCACCCGAGGGTCTGATCACTCTAAATGCACCTTAGAAGGATACTATTTAGGTCCCTCTTGAATATAACCCCATCCACCAAGGCACAGGGGATGGAATGCAGCCTGAGATGCCTCCTATTGGCTCTATCAAAGTGGGGAGGATAGCTGTCATCCCTTAAGAAAGCAGTCATGTTTTGGAACTAGTCAGTTTGCACATTTTCCTAGTTTTCAATTCATTCTTCTTCCTGCAGCAAGAGGGAGACATCTGAATCTTTCCCAAAATATGAATTGAACTGCTCACAGATTCCTCTTCCTCTTACTAACCTAGTAATCTCGATGTCAAGGTCATACTCCATGACCTTAGTAATCCATCCAACTCTCTTCTCGCCTACATCCTTGTCGAGAAGGAAATCTTTAACACTGGCATGTGGGACTAGGAGCTGAATCCTGTTATTTGAGAGCATGTGCTTGAAATTTTTTAGTGCTCTCACAACTGTGATAAATTTATTTTCCACATAGCTATAACTAAGCTCATAGTCCTTTAGGCCTTCACTGAAAAAAGATATGGGTTGCTCTAACCCCTCCCAATTTAACTGTGTTAAGACAACATATATACTTGCATCTCCTCCTAATGTATAAAGGATGAAATCCTTCTCATAGTTTGGATTTACTAAGGTAGTAGCCTGAGCAATAGCCTTCTTGATCTGGTCAAAGCCCCCCCTCCCTTCATTGGTCCATCTAAAAGGCAAATCCTTCTTTAGCATAGTTGTGAGGGGCTTAACCAAGGCTAAGAGGTTTGGGATAAGCCTTCTAATAAAGTTGATTCTTCCAAGGAAGCTTTGAAGTCCTTTCTTGTGATGTGGAGTAGAAGACACACAATGGCTAGACTATCTTTGGATACAATGTGTCCTAGTAGATTTCCTTGACCAGTGGCAAATACATACTTGTTGGGGTTCAAAGACACACCATATTCTCTGCATTTTTTGAATACTTTCTCAAGATGAGCAAAGTGGTCTGCTACATGCTTGGAGTATACAATGATATCATCAAGATATACTAGTACAAATTTTGCTAGTACTCCCTTAAATGTCATATCGATGGCTCTTTGAAAATTTGCAGCATAATTTGTTAGTCTAAAGAGCATTTTACAATAGGAATAAGTGCCCCACTTAGTAATAAATATAGTCTTAAATTGGTCTAATTCTTGGAATAGGATCTGATTATACCTTGAGTATCCATCCAAGAATGAAAATCTGTCAGAGCCACTAACTTTGGCTAGGATTTGTTCCATATAAGGGAGGGGATAATGATCCCTAAGAGAGACTCTATTGAGGTTCCTAAAGTCTACACACAATTTTATTTCCCCATACTTCTTCCTAACTGGAACAAGATTAGCTACCCAAGAAGAATTTTTGATTGGGAAAATAGTACTAGATTATATAAGCTTGGATAGCTCCTTTCTCATCAAAGGCTCAATTTTGGGATTTATAGGTCTTTGCTTTTGTCTAACAAGCTTAGCATTAGGATCTAATTCTATGGTGTGTTGGGCTAAGCTAGGGTCAAACCCTTTTAGATCCTCATACGTAAAAGCAAAAATATCATTATACTCTTGACAAATATTGACAAAAGTACCTTGATCAATTGGGGAACATACCTTTCCCAAGTTGAGATCTCTTCCATCAGATATGGGGACTAATTTGTAGTCTCCTTCCTTTCCGGTAAGGTTCATTGCTCTTCCTTTCATCTGATCACCACTGTTGAAGATCCCCTCCAAGGTAATTAGTCCCTTGGGCAACTTGTTTGAGCTTAGTTGCATAATTTGATCTCCATGTTGGTCTTACAGCATGCCTTACTTTTGATGTGAGAACTCTGCCTCATCTTGTAGGAAGCTCACAATCTACTGATCAGAGTCAAAAACCTGCCAATTTACTTGATTATTAGGCACTGCTGGTCTCACCACAAGTCTAATCTGTTGCTCTTTCTCTACTGCAATATGAGATGGGATGTCACGTTGAGCACCAATTGCTGCTAATCTGCCAGCATGTTTATTTTGATTTCTAGGGATACTAGAAATATTGAAGGCCTCAAAACCTTCAATTAGGTCCCATGCTCTATTCTTGTAAGCTTTGAGAAGGTTTTTCTTGGTAGTGCTCTGAGATCTAATCTGATTTACAACCAACTCATTGTCTCCATACACCTTTAGGGATTTGATCCCTCTTCTTTGTGTCATTTGGAAACCCAAAATTAAAGCTTCATACTCAGCTACATTATTAGTGCAACAAAAATTAAGTCTGAAAGAAAAGTAATATTTCTCCCCTTTTGGAGAAATAAGAAGCGCACCGGCCCTGCACCATTCTTGTTCCTCGAGCCATCATAGAACATATCCCATAATCCATGCATGTCATTGTCTTCTTTTGAGAGATTTGGGATAAGGGCACCCTCCTCATGGATGCAATAGGTACCTAGGCCTATCTCATTGGCCTCCTCCATGGAATCAAACTGAAATGCATTTTCCCACTCATCAAGTAAGCAATCAAGAACCTCCTCCAACTGAGTTGCAGGCTCTCTTACTGGAACCTCCTCTTTTTCCTCATAGAGAGTACAATTCATAATAATAGGACATGGGGTATAGGGCTCTATATGATCATTGGCCACAGGTTCAACCCTAATAGTTACTTTGATACCATATCTTGTCCTAAACAACACGTGAAACCAATAAGAAGGCAGGTAAGCACCTATCTTAGCAGCGAGTTCCCTAGATAAACAAATTGCAAAATAAGAAGGGAGGTCAATCATTGAGATGTCTTGCAACACACTACAACCCGGGCAGGCATGCAAGGTTAGATTTAAATCTTTAATTACAGCTACAGTTACACAGTATGAATTGATGTGTCATCAAGTTGTACCACCCCTCTTTTTATAGGCTCATATTTGATACCTAGGCGGTACTCTCTTAGGCATAACTGAACTACTAGCCCCACTATCTATCATGCAATTACGAACAAGCTTATCTCCTATGATTAATGATAGATAAAAAGGGGGAGGCTTATTGATTTTCTTAAGATTTTCTGTTTCCAAAGGCTGCACCAAGCTTGTAGGAGTGGAAGAGTTGCTTCCTTAACTTGGAATATCTACAACATTGATATATTTTAGGGCCTCTTGAAGTAGATCTCTTTGAGATGGAATAGCAAGAGCATCCCACATAGATACATTAATGTTGGCCCTCCTCATTTGATCGAATATGCTAAAAGGAAAAGCAGCCTTTATAGCAACCATATCAAGCTTTGATATTGTAGGAACCTTTGGTTGCTCTCCTTGTGTGACCTTTTGAGTCAAATCCTACTCTTTATTTGGAGTAGCCACCTTATCAAGGGTCTTTGGCATGGTAGTCTTCATGGCAGCCTGTAGAATTTGAGCTATTGTGGTAGAAGAAGCATTAGGGTCTATGGCCCTCTTTTTTGATCTTGTATTCTTGGCCATATTTTCCCCACTTGTCTAATTTATTCCATATAAATCAGCTTCCAACCAATTCATAAAAGTTGTATCTCCTTGTAGATGACTAAGGCCATCAACAAACTGTTACTCTCATGATGTTGTTGTCTCATTTTGTGCCACTAAGGCTTGAGAAAACTCACTATTTTGGCAAGCAGTCTGATTGTGAGGCTGATTGCAAGAAGTACACCAATCTTGCTCTTGAGAAAGGTTGTTCTAAACTGGCACTAGTTCCTTTGAGGTACTTGTAGCTGAGGGATTCAAGCTATTTAAGGGCCTAACATTACTTCATTGGTTCTGCCCTTGAAAATTGGATCTCTGATGCTGATAGTTCTGATTTTGCTGCTGATAAGGTTTATTAATTTGAAATTGTTGCCTCTTCAAAGTCACCAACTCATTACTGAGTCCCTACATCAAAGTTTTAAGTTCTTGAAACTTTGAAGGAGGTGGAAGTGCAGGTGCGAGTAGATGGCTTGCTGATGGTATTGGAATAGGAGCCAAAACAGGTTGTTGAGTAGGCGCCTCTAGAAATAAGGGCATTGGAGGTTTAAGGGACAACTTCTGAGGCTGTATTAAACAATTTTCTGCCCTTATGGCAATATCATATGCCCCTGGAAGATTATTTCCTCCCATAGATTGAATCATAGCAGCAATATCATGGTTTAAAGCCTTAAGAAAATACAAAAAAGAATTATTTGATGAAGGCTTTACCAGTGATGGGATTCTATCCCATGTCTTTTGAAATCTCTAATTAAAATCACCCATGAATTCAAGGGGTTCTCTTTTGATTGTAGTTAGTTGCTCCATAAGTGACAGATGGTCACTTTTGTCCTCAAAATTGCTTGCACAAGTTCTCTCCTAGTTCAATCTTCCCTTTGAAAGAAGATGCAAGAAGCCTCACTGCCACGTTGTCTTCGGTGACATAAAAAATGGTGCAGATGCTAGACACATCTTGAATGTGTTCCTTAGGGGTGATAGAGGTTTCTCCTAGGAAATATGGAATAGCCTTAAAGGATGGTACTGAAATATTATTCTTTTGGGCAAGAACTAAAGGGTTGTCATCATTAAAGGTGACAAATGTGTGTGCTCTCGACACTGCCATAGCAAATAGTGTCCTATTGATATGAATGGCAGGGTCTTTGGGCTATGAAAATCTTGTAATAAGAGGGGTAGAATGGGATCTTAGGGGTGCAAATACTTCTATTTGAGTTCCCCTTGTAGGTGACAAAGCTTACCTGAATAAGGAAGCTGAGTAAATTAAAAATTACCTCTTGAAGATGATCTGGTTTGTCTTCTAGGCATAAACGTTGCTATTGGTCAACATCGAGAGTCTGAAATTATCCTTGAGAATCGCCAAGTGCTTGACTGATTTACTCCAAAGGCTAAAATGCTAGGAGAAGCACTGAATCTCTAGCATTAATGTTTGAATTTGGTCACATCGGGCGTGCCAAAAACTATTGTCACAAAAGTTCACCCATTTGATGAGCAATCCTGGTCATCAACCTTGTACAACATTGAATCAACCTTCAGGTGTGGGATCTGCAGAAGTGAGGTTGAATCTCCGGAGAAGTCTGACTTCCTTTCCAATCCAAGTGCAAGTATTGGACTAAGCCAACATTGAAATGTCTATTCAAATGGTTTGACAAATAAAAGAAGAGAAAGAAGGGATGCTTGAAAGAAGGGAAATGAGGTTCACACCTAGATTGAAAGTTTGATCTTCTTGTCTATAACTATAGAAGACATCAATAAAAATCAACCAAGAATATGCACAACTTCCTATCCTAATTATCTTAACAAAGCATGAATGGGGAATGAAATTCTTATGAAAATCAAAAGGAGTCGCACTTAGCTCATGGATGAAATTCTAAGAGGGATCAACATAGTCACACATAATCAGAAAAAAGACAAGAATGCATCTCAATAAATAGGTAAAAGATATTAAACAGATTATGAAGATTGAAAGTAGGCAAGATAGTTAACTTTACTAATGCAAAAGCAAGACAACATTTACAGTTGCAGAGAAATAAAAATTCTGCAAGGGAAAAGAGAGAAGATCATGTACAAAAATTACAAATTTTCCTTTATAGTTTAGGCATAACTTAGGTCGGGCTCAAGATAGAAACCCTAACCCTAACCCTAACCAAGGTTAGGTTAGAAAAAAGGCAGAGGAGAGAAGAAGATCATATCAACTTATCTGATCTGTAGCTTGCAAAATTTTGTTTGGCAGTGTCTAATCATCTGGGAGGAAACAAAACTACTCTTCAGATGAAGCAACCCCTACCTATAATCATGGGTGAGTACACTCCTAGATGAAAAAGGTCTCTGATCCACAATGAATGAGCATGGATTTTATCTGAAATCGGTCGCCGAGGCATGAGAGGGACAATCATCCTGCTAAAAATAAGGAGAAAACTGCATGGAATGGTGTCTAAGAGATCTCTATCAGACCCAAAAGTCTTCATAATGCCTTGAAGAGGCATTAGTAGTGTCTGGAATCGGCCTGCAAGGTCACTTCTGGAGTAATGGTGATAACCTGTAGTCGCTTGATTGTGGCTGAGCCAAAATTTGATCAGATTTGGGCGGTCGATGGAGGCAAAACGATCATTCGACCATAAAGTCACCAACCACCCCTGCACATATTTGAATGTTAACGACTCTCGCAATTTGAATTTCCACCATCGATCAAGAGATCTCACACATAGATGGATGCACGAGATCTCGTCATGTAAGCGCTCAAAAGATCCAATGCACCATTAATTCACAGTTGTTTGATCGGGATCCAAGTGAAAATGGGTGGTCGAGATTCCACCAAGAAGGGAAGGGGCCCACCACATTTCACCAAGACCAGCCACTTCGGCAAGACCTAAAAGTGCACGTTGTGATCAAGAAAGTCAGGCCGAAATAAAATCTACAACTGTCGCCATTGTTTACTTACCATGTGGGATGGCGGGATGACTATCTCTTGTGGTTTTCTTACCCCGCACGACCTCACTGCCTTCACAAAAATCCTTGCTGGATAGCAGGGGACAAACCGGTTCACTGATGCTCTTACCCCACGAGGCCCCTATGGAACCCTGGAAAGGTATACAGGATGGCAAGATGACCATTCGCCCTTAGTCCCATTTACCCCGCAAGGCCCTCCATTTGAAGTTTTCTTCAAAATGAGATAAGAAGAGAAACCATCTACCTTGTTTGCCATCTTATCCTGCACAATCATCCATTTTGTTAATATCATGTCGCAGGATAAGCAAACGACCTATTGATCTTATCCTGCGGGACCCTTTCTTTTGCATTTTTCCTGTCGCAAGATGGTGAGAGAAACTCCTCTTGTATTTCCTGTGTGTCTATCTCAAGAGAATTTTCTACTTGTTCGTTTGCCTATGCGGGATAGCGGTAACATCGCCTGCTTCTTGTATTCTATCCCACAAGCCGTCCTTAGGCACATTGAAATGCCTTTGGGGTGGCAGGGAAACCATCTTTTTTCATTGAGAGAAAGCCCTTTGACAAGAACCAAAAGTCACTTTGTCGCTGAAAAGAAGTTAGGTCAAAAATAAATCTCCAACTGGCGGATAGACAAGGGGAAACCGACCTGCCAACAATAGAAGACTCTCTAGCCAGTAAAAACTTAAGTTATTTGATCGCCACAACCGGTCAACCTGAAAGTAGAATTGGAGCTTGAAATATAAAAAACTCCCTCTGCATGCTGCCAATATAGTGCGCATAAAACATAGGTTATGCAAAACTTGAATTTTCTCAAATGGGATCTACAACTAAGTTGATAGAAAAAGGTCAATAGTTAATTAAATTATTAATTAATTAATTAGCTCATATGGTTTATAATAATAAATTAAATTAATAGTTGATATTAATGTGAGATTATTATTTGAATTATTTTTATTAATAATTTTATATTATTGTTATTTATTAAGGATTATTTATTACTCGTTTAATTAGTTGTGGCTTTAACATTTATTTGAGTTCTTTGGTTTAATTATTTATCTAGGCCTTTATATTATATCGTGTCTTGGTTTATTTAATTAATTAGTTGATTATATTATTAGTATTTCTCTTTTACCCGTGGGGATATTGATCAATTATTTGTGCTACCTGTTGGCTGTGAGTTTGGGGTAAGTTAATTTATATTATTTTATAATCTTACCTAGATTTCTGGGAGAGGATTGGTATGAAATATTATATTTTTTAATTATTTTCCTTTGGCTGACATATTCTATAATTTTGAATGAAATGTATTTATTTAGCTTTTTGAGATTTCACGGGGGTTGGCTTGACGAGAATTTTTTGTGTTGGAGGATTTGGTTTTGCTTGGAGCTTGTTGGTTTTTGTTGGATTTGGTATTGGACTACTCGTCATCGGATTTCATAGACCTTCTCTTCATTTGCCAGGTTGGAGGCCCCTTCTCTCGTGCATATGATTTTGAGGAAAGCTTGTCTGCACTATGTCTGCGTAAAGATTGTTTGTAGGGGTTGGGAAATTTATTATGTTGTAGTATTACTTACATAGCTAAAGAAGAAATAAATATATTGGTGAATTATTGTTTATATTCTTAATGTTGTCGTGAATGTTCTTTGTATTTGTTCTTGTGCGATGTTGTGTGTGTATTCTATATTCCCTGTGCATTTTTTAGTACGACAATCTTGCTCTGGTAGTCTTCGTGTTATCTTGTCTAATTATAGATTATTGTTTGTCGTCTGGTATTTGCCATAGGGTATTTGTCGCCAGGTATTTATTGTCGAGTTTTTATCGTCGAGTGTTCATCGTTAGGTATTTGTCATTGGGTATTTATCAATGGGTGTTTGTCATCGACTATTTTCCATTGGGTGTTTGTCGTCGAGTATTTTCTATTGGGTGTTTGTCGTCGAGTATTTGTCATCGAGTACATTACAGTGGTATCAGAGATACACTGGTTATTATAAGTGTTGGATCACTCGACATATGCGCGAAAACTCTTAGCAAATACGTTTTCGAAAAGTGCAAATGCGCTAGACTGCTCTATTTATTGTATTTGAATTATTTGGGTTTTGTGAGTTGACTTTTTCTGGGTTTGTAACTTTTAGAGGTTGTTTTATGTTGGTTTCTATGTTCCCAAAGCTGCCCTAGGATCTGTTTAGTGACTGTAATGGATTATGTTTGTGTTTTGGTTTCAAGAAAGATGTTGATACCTTGTTGTTACTTCTCGGGCTCATGTTGTATATGTTGTCATTGAGATTCTTGAATGTTTTGTGATTCTTGGCTACCTATGTGAGGTTGTGATCATGACATATGATATTCATGTCTCTCGATTATCATTGTTGATTTACCTTGGTTATCCCATTATAATGTAGTGAGAGCCCTTGCTTTTGTGTTGTGCATGTTGTTACCCTAAGGTCTAGGTTCATGCTAGGGGGAGTGGGCTTCCATATGAGTGATTGCGGTCGTGAGGATTATATTGCCAGGTTACCTAGGGTCTAGATCACCAGGATAGCTTATTGGGAGTTTTCCTTGTAATCAAGTGATGACATAAATAATTAATCATAGGTGGGTTGGGTAGTAGTTATTCATCTTAATAAGATAAGAAATGGATTTTTGGACTCAACTCATGTTCCTTGGGTGTTTATAGTAATCCAGGAATGGTTGAGTAGACCTTGGTGATCCAGGTAAGTCAGAGTCATTTGATATCCCTAAAGGTCGAGATGTCTTCACATAAGTATCATGGATGCCGGGACAGGTTCCTAGGTTTCCATTGGTTTCTTATTCGTGATAGCATGCGATGACACTCCTTCCCTACATGTAGGTTCTAGCACCTTGAGCCTTGATTTGTTGAGTAGCTTCTGTAGATCTTATGTTGTGTCTTGTGCTTTGACCTAGCCTTGTGTTGTGATTGTGGTGTTGTTATGTGATTTAATTTGAGGATGTTTAGTTGTATCATTTGGTTGTTAGGTGTCAGCCTAGATATAGAGAGTGTGGGATATTGTGTCATCTCCTAGCATGGGGGGTGGTTCCTTATGCTTCCACATGGTTGGGTGGTTTGATGCCTTCTTCCATTGGGATATTCTTTGTTGGATTCTCTTGTGCGTTGATGCGGATTCTTATCTCTTCAACTTATGGATGGATACTTGTAGCGGATTAGATTCTTATCTCTTCAGCTTATGGATGGATACTTGTAGTGGATTATTGTACATGATTCTTATGGCATACATATTTGTATATTTCATGAGATCCTTGTATTTACAGATTGAGAGCTATGCTCCTTGATGTAAAATGGATAATGTATTCATATGTAATGATAGCTGATGTATTTTGTTGTATCTAGGATATTGATTCAATGATCAATTTATAATGCAATTGAATCTATTGATGTGCATTTAGTGTTATGTGGATGTATATTGTGTTAAAGAAATGGATTGGGAGTGTGATAGATGGTAGTAGAAATGGATTAATGATGTTTAGATAATAAGTAATTGGGATTAGGAACATTTGGATTGGTGCTCTTAAAATGAATCTTAAGGGGGTTAATGGCATTTACATTATCAATGATTGTACTCATGTTAGATAGTGTAGTGAATTATTATATATATATGTACGAAAAGGAGTAAATGTTAGTTGTGTTAGATTGCTTTACATCATGGTAGTAAGCCTGATGATAGATGTTACAAGTAATGGTGTTGAGATACCCTAGGGAAGTTAAATGTTGAGTTGTGTATATTTCCACTTGCGTAATGAGTTCATATGGTTATTCTTTTATTTTTATGTTCATGATGGATATTTGTATATCATGTATGTAGATGTTAGATGTATATGAGTATTTGGGTATATGAGTTGTATAAGATGATTTTTTTTTTAAATTCTCTCTATTTGCATATTTGGTGGTTAGTTTCTCTAGGGTATTTTGGTGGGCATGACATTTGATACCAAGAATATTATTCCCAAAGAAGGCAAGGAATTGGTTAGATAAAGTCTATTTCTCCTTCTTCAAGAGTGGGACGTTGTTTCTAAACTTGCATTATACATAAGAATAATTTAGAATTATGAAGTATTCTCTTTATATGAGGAAGTAGAAAAAGCATTCTTTGGGTCTAGCTTTATCTCTAAATGGGAGTCCTTGGTAATTTTGGCAATGGTCCTAAATACAAATAATCCACAAGTGGCAGAAGTTACTCAAGAAATGAAAGGGATCCTTATAGTGAAGATATTATTAGACACAAAAACCCATCAGGAAACATCATTGGTAGGACATACAACTTGTTTAGTCAAGCAACAACCAAGAAATTGTACGAAGATTTTAAAAACCTATAGGAAGAAAATATAAAGTTAATGGATGCTTATAACAATAATATGATTCAAGATGCCACCACTACCTCAATTTGAATACCTCCATGTCCTGCAACGATAAGTCCCTTCTCCCCAAATGCTTCAAATGATATTGTGTATTACAAGAATTTCATGGATTCAAGGATAAAAGAGTTAGAGGAAAAAGTGCACGAATCCAAAAGGAATATCAAAAAGGAAGCAAGAATATAAAAAATTATTAGAAAATTAGAGGATACTTATGAATTCTATTCAATACTTAAGAATGCCTACACAAGGTATTTGATATATTATCAAAGCCTTAAGCCAATAAATAACAAAGAGTCACATGCTAACATTAATGTGCAAGGTTGCTAAGTTGATCCAAATATTCCTATAAAACTCAATCCTATAAAGTATATGGTATTAGAAGTAGTAGAAAAAATTCTTATATTCAAAAGTTGGAACACTAGTTGAAGAAAAAGTTAAAGATCATTGAGTTCAAAGTTGTGTCAAGCATATTGAATAATCAAGGAGACACGAAGCCCATCAAGGAATAGAATTAGATTTTGATACACTATCTCCCACTATTCTTTCATTCATTGATGCAAATTATGAAATTAGTTTCCATTTATTAAATGATGCTTTGGATAGGATAATTACTATTCATATAGTTAATGATAAATTCATCAATGAAACTAGAGCATTCTTAGATGCTAGATATATTTTTCATATAGCTCAAGTTGAAAAAAGATTAGCATTTTGATGACCATTTGATAAAACTTATGCACAATGGGAAGAAAAATATTGTGCATAAGTGTGATTTGCATTTAAATTTGTTATAGTTAGCATTCTTTGGTCATATCATCAACAATTCACGGGTGTAGAAACAAACTCAATAGTTTAGGGTTTAATTGTCAAATCAATTTTTATTATAATCCTCACATGGTTGAATTTTATCATTTTTTGTTGAATGGAGTTTTTGAAATTTGGAATAAAATGAAGACAATGTAAATTTTATTTTAGTTTCAATCAGTCACCATCAAGAACCTTTTTGCTACATCATAAGTATTGGTGCCACATGTTTGCTAAAGTTGTTCTGACTATTTTAAGAGCTAGTACACAATCAATTAGAATATGGTATGTTCTCGCTTGAGCTATGAGCACATGTGCATAGACATAAACAACTTTAACACTCTTTAAGAGGATTAAAGTGTTATTTTGTTTTGTTGTGCAAAAAAGATGCCTTGGGCATTTTCTTTTCTAATATGATTGTCAAATGAAAACTGACATGTGTACAAGGCTTTAAGCTTGTTTCTCCCTTTTTCTATAAAATGGAATTCCAATCCATTGTATGTAAGGATTCTAAAAAGTTGTCCGGTCAGGTTTTTCTTGTAAGTGTGAGTTTAGGTGTTACAGTGTGATTTGTTCATGTAATACTTTATGGTAAATCTTTAAATAAAAATGCATGATGAGTTATATGGTTTTCTATTACAGTTGTCTCCATAATATTGTACCCAGTATCTTTTAAAATATAATGAGAAAACTTCATTTGTTTTAGCTCTGTGATATTTTCATGATGTATGTTCTATTCTCTACATCTTTTCAAGTTGAAGATTAAATTGCTTCAAGTGGGACATAAGGGTTTGGGTAAAATATTAAGGATCTAGAAAAAGAGCTATGATGGAATCCATATTTAGGGGTGTTAATGTAAGGCATTAATGCTTTGAAACAACTAATTAAAATCAAATTTTATGTATAGGTGTTATGTACTTTCTGTTTATTGACTTTGTAACCATAGGAAGGCACCATCCAAAAAATATTGTCTTCATCATTTAGGATCAAAATTAAATTGATAAATCACAAGTTTACTTTTAGTGTGTTTTTTTGTTTAAAGTTTAGATATATTCTCTCAAGACCAACAATGCATGCCCACTAGGAATTGAGCCAAACATGTTGCATATTTTATGTTTTCTTGGTCCAATTAAGTGAGAGTACTTCTATTTTCACAATACCCAAATTATCAATCAAGCATATTGGTAGGTATTGTCAAGGGATAACCCTCCTTGGCCTTACAGAGCCAAACATGTAGAGGAAATGAATTTTTAGTTGTTTCTTATTGGTGGGAAAGTCACTTAAAATATTTGAGCATGAGAAAGTGGAAAATCTCTAGAGGATTTCAAGCTAACAATTGGTGGAACCAACACCATGATCCCATTCCATTTCATAATAAATATCAATGTATCCCTTTTACCCCATATTGTGACCCCACTCCTCATTCATCTAACTAACCATTTCAACCTCAATATCAAAACACCCCTTTCACCTTATCTGGTGACCCCCTTCCATCTCATGATATCTCTCTTCCCACTTCATCTCATGATCCTAATCCATGTCATGATTCCATTCATAATTAAGATCAATTTATATCATCCACTTTGTTTCATGATATCCCTCCTAATCACTCTTGTGATACTATTCCTAATGAAGGAAAAACTATCCCCTCTAATCCCCCTCATGATCTTATTTCTCCACAAGATACCGCCATCCTCATCCAAGATATCCATGAAAGTCATACTTATCAAATGGGTTCTTCCACTTTCATCTAATCTAATTTACTTAAAGAATCTTTCCTTTCTTCTATGTCATATTCCCCTCCACATGGACTCCCATTTTGCTACCAAAACAATAAGTATCCCATTGGTAAAATTATTTATCAAAACATGAATTATCAAGGAAAATGATAAGGCCTTCATGAACAAGGCGTCCTATAATCCATCCAAATCAAATAAAATTTAAGTTATCATGACCTTGGATACTAAACTCATGCTCAAGGCATTGGTATCCATCCAAAACACCAAATCCATCTACTTAAGTCCAAACATCCCTATCCCTCATCTTCCAAATCTATCCTGGGATCTTATATTCCAAAGCCCAATCCTACATCCTTTCCATCTATTTTGGGTCCCTATGTCCCAAAACCAAGTCCTTTGTCCCTTTCATCCATCTTGGGTCCTTATATTCCTCCATCCACTAACTCCATCCCACCTATCTAAAAGTCCTTTCATCCTATCATAAAGCAATATTAACAAAGGAACACATCCTTTAAGTCCTTACCACATCCTACCTACATTGATCCATTCATAAAACCTCCATATTATATTATATCTACCAATATCATTTCTCTTGGGAGTAATTTTGACACCAAATCTAAAGTTTGTAGACCTAATCCACACGCATTCAAGGATGAAAATGTTCCATCCAAAATACATGCTAAAATAAAGCAAAGTTTGATTCAAAATAAATAATAACAATCCAAAAGGCCACAAAGGACCCTCGAGAAAAAAGGATAATTGAAATCCATGTGGATTCCTAAGTTATTAATAGAACCAATGCATCCCAAATAAATATCAATATTGGCATCCAAACATGCTATTCCAAAAGATTCCTTTACTTCTTTGTCTAAAAATCCTCCACCTTCCAAATCTAGTTTGGTCCCACATATCCCAAAATTTCCTAGCCTAAGTCCTCCATCATCTCTTTCATCTATTTTCAGTCCCTATATCCCAAAATATATATCTACTTTCCCATCTAAATTTCAAAATCCAAAATGCACTTCATTCCCACCCATTTACTACCTCTCAAGGCGTGTGCCAATGTTGATCTTGTCAACATTTTTATCTACTAATCTATAAGTCTTCCAACATCCCATACATAATATAACATTCATCTTCCCTCCTATTCCATCCTTTTCATATATCCTCATCTACCCATCCATTTCATCCCCCCTTACCATCATTAGACCAATTTTTATGAGCATACTCACAATTATAAAGATCTAATGGAGCACAAATTCAAGGGATACCATACTTGAAATTACATGTTTGGGTCCTTCCTCCATCTCCCAATCATCCCTCCACTATATTACAAATCCACTTATCCACATCCTTATCCTTGGCCATATTTGAAAAATCATAAAATCTAAAAAAAAATAACAAGGTAAAAAGAAATCATCCATCCAATGGTGAAAATTGCTTTTTGGGGCACCTTGGGTAATTACAATGATGAAAACTTGTTGAATAGACATCACGCATAATCCATCACCCTCTTGCACTCTACACTTGGGGGCAACATTCATCCACGTAATCCTACCAATCTATATTCTACCAAACCATTTCATACCATTTGCTTGTCCATTATCCTATCTTAGTCCATCCTCCCTTTTCCACCTCTGGTCTTGAAAAGGATAATAATTTTATTAAACACCATGTATCCTATCTACCTCACCCTATATGAACTTTCCATCCCATGTTCCTCACCCTATTCATCATCCCATCTAAATCCATTTCCCTTCTCATTTTTTTCTTGATAATTCTAGGGGACAATATTCATATGTATGTCAATATCTTATCCATATCTTTCACCCTACATTCTTTATACTATCTCCTCCCTCTTATCATTTCGATCTATCTTCCCATTTCCCACATTTGGTCTTGATCAAAACTAGGGGAAAAATATCTAGGCATGCTTTCAACAATGAATGCCTTACTTCTTCTACAATCCATATCCTTTGTGCACCATCCTTCCATCACATACATATTTTCTCACTGTCGATCATGTATTACATTATTGAGCTAGTATAGGATAGCTTGTGCCTTTATGCATCTTCCATGGAGATCCATATTCCTAAACCATATTATCCTTCATCTACCATCCACTTAGTCCCTCTATGTCCTATCCAAGCACTTCCTCCATCCTTTGATATTTTTACCATGCCTTGGCTCTCCCTTGTCATTGGTTCACATCCATTTATCTACCCTAACCATTTTATCCTCCATGAAATCATATCCTATCCAATTCATTTATCCTCCATATATTCTTCCATTCCAACCATCCCAATCCAATCCATCCAATTAACTCAATCCTAATCCATGCAATCCAACCTACCATCCAAAAACATCAATTTATTGTAAGATAAATTAGCAAATAATCGATCGATTCACTATCCAACTAGAATTATAGGGATGCATCCTTCTTGATCTCAGTATTGTTCTTATTATTGACAACACAATCCTTGGTGTAGGCATTATTTTTATCAGTAACTTTTTTATCCTCTTCCTCACCAATCAATCGATTTTTAGCTTGACTTGGAGCATAGTCCTTGTTTAGCTTTCGGTTCATTATCCTTGATTTCTTGTTGCTTGGATGTGTTATATTTATTTGTATCTATCATGGTATTTGCATCCTATTGCCATAGGGGCATCATGTTCTTCCATAACATGGTGTTATAAGGGATATTTTTGCATTTGATCTCTTTCATAACTTAGAACATTTTCATCCTCGTTCCTAATAACTTAGTGTACAAAATTAAGTACATTATAAACTATAGGTTGTGTATATCATTGCAACATGATGATCATGTTTCATCCCTCTTCATCCATATCTTCATTATCCCTAGGTTCTTTTGTGTCCTTTTATCCGTTCATCCTTTAGTCACCCCATCTATTTCAAGAGTGCACCCATCTTCTCTTAACCCATCCATCCTCTTGAGGGTTAATAACTATTTAGCATTCTTTTAGTGACTGGGGCATCATGGTAATAGTTCTCATCACTTCCTATATACTATTTTTTGATATTATTTGATACAACACCACTCTGTATGGTTGTGATGCCACATCAAAGAAGGGCAATATGTAAACACCTAAATCTATCCATAATTGACCACACTTGACTTTACCTTATCCTAGCCATTAATTAAATAATTATTAATTGATTATTTAATTAATTATCCTTCACCTTTTATTCCCCACTTTAATTTGAATAAAAATTGGTATTTATTTAATTATTTTTCTCATAACCTTTATCCCACACTTTCTCATCCATTAATCTTTCTAATTTATTTCCATTGTTGATCAAATGTCAAATGAAGCATATAAATAAAACACTCCATTTGACATTACCCCATAGCACACATCCTACAAGAGCATAATTATCAAGCAAAAAAATATCATCAAGTTATTATCTCATTTTTACTATCTTTGAGCTACTATCATTAATATCTCATGCTTTCCTTTTATCGTTGTTCTATCATGGCTATGATACTTTGAAAAAAAACCCACATATCAAGCATTCTAGAAAATATCAAAGAAACATTGGAGAAAATCAAGGTCCTTTCAATGCTATTGTTCTTCATTATTATCTTGTTTTATATATAGATCTCAGGCTTTATTTTGTAAGTGTGGATGTCAATTTGGTTCACACATATAATACATATAGCCCATGATCATTAATATAATATATGAGAGTTTTCAAACTTGTATGGGGCCAAGGAAAGACTAACATAGTTTCCCTTCGTTTGTAAACCTTCACAAGGTCAACATTCATGAATTTAGATAACATCTGACTAGACAAACCTTACTCTATTATGCATTTCACACGATAAAAGACAAAGAAATGTTTGTATTTACAATCACCAATAAATACTTAGTATATGTCCCCCAAGTATGTAGACATATATAAGATCAAAATTATTTTTATCAAACTCTTACAAGTAAATAGAAACTTAACCCTACTTTGCAGATATGTAGAGTCTTAAACAATTATATGTTTGGATAATTTTTTCATAGTTCACGAATATTTTTTAGTGCTTTTGATTGCAACTATGTATATTATTCCAATTGACATTTTGGATCACACCCAATGATCACTCTCCTCTTCCTAATGATGGATCACTAAGTGTGGTCCAAAATGTTGAGTGAAAAAATATACATAGTTGAAACCAAAAGCACTCATACTAAAAATTAAATGTTTGCTAATGCTTGGTGATGACAAGCCTAAATGTAGCTGAAATATATGTATCATTAAAACAATAAAAATAATACTTGGTCTGTTAATGGACTCAAAATTTTCAGCAGTAAAGAAAAATCCAACATACATACCATCATACAAATCAAACCACACATTCATTTGGAGAAACTTAGAGGTGATTCTTTTCCAAATCCTTAAAGATTCTCTTTGAAACATTAAACGAATTCATAAATTGATATTGTGAATGTCAAATATTGTAGTGTCCCATTTTGGTATTTACTTAAATATTGCTCTAAAATTACAAGTTCAATTAAAATAAGAAATATAGTTTTGCCAATTAACAATTGCTTTTCCAACATAAACTTTGGTTCAAAACTTGTAACAATGCTAGTCAACATTTGAAATGTAATTATTCCAAGAGGCATCTACAATGAAATCAAAATGTCCATAAATAAAAATTCAATTTTGAAACAATTTGGCATGCAAATGATAGGTGTGTGAGATAAAGATGAGTGCTAAATTAATAGGATTGAAACAACAAGGAAATCAAACAAGCAAGGCATTAACTCAAACACCTAAAGATTGGGATATAAAAAGAAAAAAATGAAGTATCAAAAGCATGAAACAAAATTGAATGCAAAACTCATTTACCAACTTTGATTCGATTTTCCCATGATTGGATGTGCGCTCAAGATGTAGCTAGTGCTCAATTGGTCCATGATGCAAGGATTTGATGATTGGATTTAAGATGCAAAGATGAGATGATTGGATATGAAGGTGGATTTTGACATTATGATAGCAAGGATGTATGAAAGTGAAGGATGAAAGTCTACATAATAACAATGCATTGCATAAAAGGTGGAGAATTTGATTGAAAAAGAGGGATTAAATAGGAGAAGGGAGGAGAGGAAGGGATTGGAAAATGATACACTTATCCTCAAGGAGGACAAGTGGCAATCCAAGGGATGACAAGTGGAACAAGATTCTACAGTTATCCTCAAAGAGGATAGGTGGATCAACAAGGGAGGACAAGTGTCCCTTGGAGGGACAAATGTCAAAAAAGGAATGACATGTGTCCTTGAGGACACATGTCTCTTTTGGGAGGAAGCCACCCAAAAAAATGGAATCAATTTTTCTAATATTAAGGAAATTAGGGGAATATGTGTGCACACACATGTGAGGTGAGGCTAGGATAAGGTTAGTTTGGGGGGATAGGGTTGGTTAGAACCCATGGGTTAGATTGGAGGTTAGGTTAGAAGGGGGTTAGTTAGGTAGTTGAAAGTTAGGAGCCATGTGCTCTAAATAGGATATTTAAATTTAAATAATTCAAATAAAAGGAGGAAAAGGAGGAATTAATTAACTGGTTTAATTAATTCATGAATTTGGAAAAGAGGGGAATTAATTAATTGGATTAATTAATTCAAGGAATTTGAAGGGGAGATTTAATTAACTAGATTAATTAATTCAAGGGATGGATTTAATTAATTAAATGGCTTAAAGAGAATAAATTTGACTAAATTAATTAGCCAAATTTAAGTGTCTACAATAGGTAAATGCATGAAATATTCCATATTTTGGTTTTTGTGTTGGTGTTATTTTATTACTCCAAATAAAATAGAACCCTCGCCACTTGTCTCCAGCTATATGAAACTGTTACATTCAAATGATAGTGGAAGAGTGCCATAATATTTAAAAGGGAACAATCAATAAAATCAAGGAGTGTTAAGAGGTTAGTGGAGGAGTGGGCTTGGCATTGTGAGTATCTATGATTCTAAATTCCAGGTTCATGTTGTCGTCTTAGATAATGCTGGTACATACTTAAGTAACTCTATTATTATCCATATTTTTGAAACTCTTGTATACTACTAATATTATTGTAATCATTATATTCCCTTCTATTATAAGATATCTCTCGACATAATTTATCTATATTTTTTAAATATAGATATACTAGTTCATAAAACCAATTATTTTTATAAGGGTTAGGGTTCCAATAACATATAAATGCATACATAATCAATTATACCAATAATTAAATAGTATAATATATTAAAATGATGTAATATCTACTAAAATCTCTAAAATAACTAAGCAATAAATATGACATACACAAATCTATAGATTCATTTCTACAAATCAACCATAGTAGCGATTGGAAGGGAAAGAATGATAGGGCTCTTAGATATTGTTCATCACTACTAAGCCCAAGAGCACGAAATGTCTAACCAAGACAATTCGATCCCTTGGCCTCACTAGTGGTAGGACTTGTATTCTATGCAACATAGGGTGGTGTGCTATGTTGTGAGAACCAGCTTGTTGCCACTCCCTAATGTGGCTCCTTTATAACCCATAAATCATTAATTATAGGATATAGTTTAATTCCTAGAATCAACCATTATAGGGATCAGAAAGAACGATATGATGGGACCCCTAGAGATTGCGTGTCACAACTAAGCCCAAGAGTGCAACATGTCTAACCAAAAAAAAATGATCCCTTGGCCTTACAAGTGGTAGGAACTTTCTCCTATCCAACATGGGATGGTGTTCTTACATTGTGACTATTGGAGTATTCAACTAATTGTCTAAAGGATTCCTATGAATTTATTCAAGTCAATCTATATACCTTCAAGTTAGTGGCCAACAAACAATCTATCAACTTGAATGTTGATGAAATCCTACCCTTCAGGCTCTGCAAGACCTAGGTAGGTATACCTATAATACTCTTGATGTATGACACATTAACTTTAGTATTGCAAACAAAGCAGATGCATCCCAATGAAAATATACCAAGGAAAGTCCCACAACTCAGATGTTAGCTATGATCTTGGTATTCCAAGCTTCACTTAGCTTTTGGGGTTCATTCCTACTCTAAAACCTACTCCTACAACAAAAAGTTAAAGATATCTTGATTTCATTGATTCTGGAAAGTAACCGAGAAAGCAAAATCGGTGCTTATCCTTAGGGTAATGGAGTAAAGTAACAAAGAAGTCACTAATTGCAAAATAAATAAAACATATGTAGATTTTACATTTGACACATATGCCTTACATACATGCCCCTGTAAAAACTTCAAATTCTACATTTGTGTTATTGTAACGAAATTGCATAATTTAATTCTTTCCTTAAAAGAAACCCACCATGCAAGCTACACATTCACTATTAACTGAGAAGACAAATCAATGTAACCTTGACACATCAATTCATACAATACAAATACACAAAATAGGAGAAAATCTGAAACCATTTCTTTTTATTTCATTTCATTCAAAATATGACATACATTCTTCGCAATACAATGAGATTATGAAAAACTCTCTTCTATTATCAGAAGTTTAAGTCTTATACATTCTACTTACTCAAAATTTTTAGAACCCCTTACTACTAACCTTGAATTCCCTTTTATAACTCAAGGGAGCAAAACAAGCTTCGGGTTAGTAGTACACATGTCAAAATTTAATTGCTTACAATTGAATATGCCAAAGACATCCTTTTAGTATAAGACAAAAAATCACTTGAATGGAGGGAGATGGCTACTAGAGTAACTGCTTCTTTGAATTAGTGTTGTAGGCTTAGGCAGAGTGAAGCTGATATGTAACCATGATTTGACAATTGCCTTGACAGGAAACAAAAAATTGTTGCTAAAGTTGATGTTGCAATTGAAGGTTTACGAGTTGAGTGGGAGGCAATAAGGTGATCTATTGAAAAAAAAACCCTGAAAAAAAGAATGTAGTATAAAAGAATATTACTCAATCTATTTTTCTTCAAGAGTACAATGTTCCTTGTGCCACTTTTCAATTTAGAATTTAGTGGGTCATTTGAAACTTTGCAACTCTTGCACTCTACCTGGTGTTTCCCTGCATTTATTGTCTACCATATTCTTTACTTCTTCAACAAATTTTCTATACAAAGAAGCAGTCTCAATGACTTTGTTAATAATTAATCGATAAATAAATGCTTGGGGTTCATCCCCTTCAACAATTTTATCAATAGTTGTATGTACAGTTTTTTCAAAATCTCTCTTCCAATCATCTAGGCTTTATATCCTTATCTTTTCACAAAAAAACTGGAATTATTTGGCATTGGAGGTTTCTAAAAGAACCAATATTTTCCTTAAGTACTACCTCCCTACCTTCAATTTACTGCAACTCATTGATCAAAATACTATAATTCTTCCACGTGGCACCAATAATAAGTGGGGTTGTTCAAAGACTTTTGACAGCCAAAAATAATTTTCAAAATTGCAGCTTGAGGCTACCAAGTATCTCTCAATGGCTTGAAAATTGCAATGAAATCTTGCATTTGCTTTAGAACTTGAAAAATAGTTTGATATGAGGTATGGACCTCATCTAACTTATTCAAAATTTTCTTGAGAAAATGTAAAATTGTGCCCTCCATAATGCTCAAACATTTTTCTGTAGTGTTTATCTCTACTTCAAACAATATCCTCTCCCTTCTCTTTATCATTTGCCCTAAGGCTTTATTCTCATTCTATAGCCTTTCAATTTCATAAGGAGAGATGGAAATAATGTCCTCCTCAATGGTGAGCTCCGTTTGACTAGTTGGTGATTGAGGAGGAAAGGATTTGGGCCCTAATAATGTAGTAGATGAGGACAACTCTAAATCCTTCTCATCCAAGTCCTTTTTCAACTTGATGTTCTCCAAATACAAATAATTAAAGATTGCATTGAGGGAACATATCTCTTCTTCAATATTTCATGCCTCGTTTTCTCTTCCTCTTTAGCTACTCGTGCAAACAAAGTTGAATGAACTACAATTATGGCCGCTTCTATAGTAGAAATATCCTTTAGTGTCCTAACAATTGCATCTCTCACCTTCTCCTCTACACCATATAGATGTTTTGGCTTATCTGTCGTTGGGGCCCTTGACCATTGGGCCAGTGCTTTGATGTTAGGGTGAAACCTCATCCCCTTGGTGCCAAATTCCCTCACAAAAGATGGATCTTCCTACTTCATTACTTGATCCAGGAAAAAAAAATCTTTGTCCCAACATGGGACTAGTAACATACCACTCTCCTTGATCATCCTCTTGACCTTGTCGAGAGCGATGTTTATGTTTTCCTTGTCAAAATTTGCTACTTCTTCTTCAGACAATTCTATTAATTTTGCATGTAGCCAAAAACTTTTAAACTTAGGGGTTTGAATGAATTCATCATCAGACAAAAATTGGGCTGCAACTATTATCCTTTCATCAATTGTTTCCTCCACTAGAATTGCATTTGGTATAATAGCCCTATCAGCATCTAAGGGCTCATCTACAAATTCTATGTCTTGAAATGTATCATGTGGAGGGGAAAAGGGAGGTTGTTCCATCCCTTTATCATCATCTTGGATCTCCACAATTTCAATTGGATTTGTTCTCACCTTTTTAGACAATTGATCTATTTGAGGAGGGGCTTGGGTTTTGTCACAGGGCTAGACCGACCTGCTGCCCAAACAAGTTGTTTCCTTCTAAAGGTCCAACCTCATGCGGCACTGGCAAGTCTTACTCGTGACTCCCATTGTGGACAAGTCCTTTCTTGCTCCCAGACTACGCCTTCCCTTTTCAAGTGTCCACCACCTGACCACCTTAACACACACCCATGCGGAATAGAAGTGCATGCCAACCCTCTCGTTGGTCTCCTTCATCCTGATGCTCTTAGCACAACCTTCAAGTCCCTGAATCTACTCTAGCACTGTCTTATCGCACCACCCTTGCACCCTTGATACAAGCTTACAAGTCTCCTCCATGCCTTTGTCTCCCGAGTCCCCTATAAGACCCTAACTACTAGCACTGACCCCATCCGGAACTCCTTAAATCCTCCGGCTCCAAATTTTAATGCTCCCTTAGCATGCCCAATACTCCCACAACATTGGTGCCCCATGTTGGCCTCCCTCATCTCCTTAGAACCCCCAAGTACCAAACATACCTCATGGGACGACTAGACTCCTTGATCTAGCTTCATGTTCATCCATCCAAGCTCATACTGCATTGGGCCCCTGGCCTATGTCTACATGACTTTGCTGGTGAACCCGAGTCCATTTACATCCTATGCACACTAACCAACTCCACGCAAACACCCAGTCTAAGATCCTCAGACTCACAAATCACCTTACACTCCTACTTGGGCTCCAAGCTCTTTGATCCATGATCCAACCCAATATCCTTGGTCGTTGAACTCTCCTTCAACTCAGCTATGCTCCTAGAACAACTTGCCTATGGATCATGTCCTCTTTTCAGTCATGTAACTCATCCATCTTCGTCACCATCTTAGACTCGCCTCGTGGCTCGACTCAACATGAGCACACTTTCGGAAGCATGTCCCTATTGCCACATTTGACCCCCACTCCAGGGCCTCGAGATCTCGGACCTCAATGCAAATTCCACTTCAGGTAACCTAGGTGTGTGCCCAACACATCACCCCACTTGTTCCATTAGACACATGGACTTCTGGCTCTGCAGCTCAACCCACATAGCTCTCCTAACTCTCGAGCTCCAACATTCTGACACTAATAGCCCATTGTGTGGCCATCCCCCCTTACAAGATATTGGGTACTCCATTCCCCAACCGGGACAATCCATTGCGTGATCATCCTCCTTGCAAGGGCCTAGGTACTCTGCTTCCCTAGTCCTCGAGTCATAGACAACTCCCCGAGAGTCATCCCCAACATTGGCTCAGCTACTCCACTTCACTGAGATAGGGACCTTGAGTATACATCCACCAATAAACCTCACCATCTAATGATAAGGCAGGGTTACTCTACTTCACCCCTAATGTCCATGTAAAACCTCTATCTCCCTGAGACTAGAGGGTAGGGTTACTCTTCTTCATCCCTAGGAGGAGGTGTCTGCCTCAGACAACCTTGGTGCACTCCTGGCACTCGGCTATTCTTTCAATCGACCCCCATATATAAGTTTTTTTGTCCAATTCCCACACATATGTAGTTTGAGACCTCCCCACGATTTTCCACCATAATGTCCACTTGCTAAAATCAGAAGGGACTTATAACCCCAGAAGCCTATTGATCTCCCTGAGACAGTAGCCCCTTACAAGTTTCTTGTGGCTCATGGCCCATGATTTGCTTTCCCTTTCTTGTATATGTCACAACCCTTTAGGTGATAAGTAGGCCTCTCCTCTCATAAGCCAGATAGGTCTCCTTGAGATTCATAATATAATTGCTCAAAATTTTGCAACTTTAGTTGCATCCTCGTAGTTTCATTTTTAACATTTGCACAAAATCCTCTAAAATCAGGATCCTTTTGCCTTCTTTCCCTCTCAGTTATCTCCAAACAATTCCATTTTATTCTGTTATTGAGCGCTTCTTGAGGGATGCAATTCCTTATTATGTATTCAATTTCAAAAGGCTCATGGGGTACCTCCTTTCTTCTCATTTTCTATGTTTTGAGTTGGCTCAAATATCCTTCAGGGACATATTCCCCAACTTTCCCACTTTGTTGGCAGTAACTTTCCCTCAAGAACTCTTGAACCTTTTCTATAGAATCATGTCCTATAGAAAAATCACTATAATGAATGTATTTTTGGAGATGGGTTCCTTTTCTTTCCAGCTCCATCCATTTCTTCTCTATCGAGATTAATTTCCAATAGGATTTTATAAATGCTAGACTTGGTGAGATAATAGTTGGCAACCTATGCGGTCCTCGAGGGCACCCATATATTCTTATTGTTGTGCAATCAACATAGAAGAAGAAGTCACCAAAATTGTGTGAGAGGGCATCTTATGGAAATTGCCCCTCTTTTCACCTCATATCTTTGGCCCTCAAGGCGCTCACAATTGTATCAGGTAATCTTTTACTTTGAATGCCATGCCACACCATCCGAAAACTTTCATCACAAAATAATCAAATAATGGAACATAATTAGATCTTCTAGATCCCTTATCCCAAATTTGGGTCCATCTTTGAACTGGCCACCTTCATCCTTTCTTGGGATCAAATATAGTAATTCTAAGGTTGGGGATCCATTCTATTTTGTTTGGAAAAAAAATTAAGTGGTACAAGAGGGAGTAATGCTTGAATACCACCACTGTTTGATTGCCTTTTACCCTAATAAAGCCTTCATGTATTTGATCCTGAATGTAAGTAGTGAAATCATATAGCTCATTTGAATGAGGGTGTTGAATCCTCATTTCCATCAACATCAAGATCATAGGCATCTTTGTCTTTTGAGCATCAATCCCCAAAATTTGACACAACACATAATATGTTTTAACAAAATAATGCTCAAATGAGACCAAATCAAATTGTTCCTACTCAGACTACAACAAATAATTCTTCCCACTTTGGTACATTTTCTTTATGTACGTTAGGATCTCATCTCTCCTCAAAACCAAATTTTTCCTATTGTATTCATCTTCAAACTTTGCTAGATTTATCTCTTTCAAGGCATCTTTTGTTTAAATAAAAACAAGATACAATGGCCTCTTGGTTGATGTCCACCATAATATTTCCCTCTATGGTCCTGACTATTAAGGACTCAAGGTGGTAGTTTCTAGACATGTATCTGATCAAATCTAGCTACACAAAAAACATTAAGCACCATTAGTTTGCCTAGGTCTAGAGTCCAAGGGTTTGATACGGGTATATCCTTGTCTGTGTTACCTTAAAAGAAATAGAAAATATCCCACCCACTCTCTTTAGTGTGATAATCTCCATATTTGTTGCGCTTATCGGTGAACACCTTCTTCAGAGAGTATTTCATGGTGGAACCTTTGAAAATATCCAACAAGTCCTAGTGTAGACTCCTAACTTCCCTTTTCATCTTCTCCATCTTAGCCAATTATTCCTCAACCTGTTGACTTAGTGTTTCAACATTTGTTGTTGTAGGAAATGTGGTTTGATTGGGTGGTGAGACTTGTGTGGGTGGTGGAGTTACAATAGGCTTTGAGGTGTATTGTCGTAAGTAGAAATAGAACCTCTAGGATATGGGATTGAAAACCTAGAGCATACAACCTGCACTATCAACAAACTGAAGACAAGAAAATACAAGAGAGACAAGGCTTTATTAAGCCTTATTCACTACGAGCTCTACCTAACTCAGGAGGGTATCCCCATTTTAAAATCAAGGTATCAGAACATATATAGTAGCTTATGGCTTCACAACTTATCACAACAGTAAATATTTCTTAGTTTTGTAGGGGATTCTTTGTATATAGAAAATATATGTTCTTAATCCCGTTGTCTATCAAATCTAACTAAGAAATCAACCCATGTGGTGCTCAAGGATGCAGGGGAACACTAGGCACACAACGTAAACATAATCCCCTATTTATTTAGAGAAAAAGAGGGAGAGAGATAATTTTAATCAATTGAATCTCAAAGACATCTCCAGGATGAACTATAATCCAGTTCCTATCTTCAGTTACAAAGTCATACTGAAGCTGAAAACACACACGCATTTGTAAAGAAAAACTCAGATTAGAGAACCTACAATATGCTAATGCCTAATATTAACATAGTTCCATGAATTTGTCACACTCCCATTCTTATTAATATTATAAGTCTTCTACCAATTCACTGCAGTCTACACATAGAATTTAATTCTTTCCTTGAAGGATACCCATAAGCAAACTTACACAATAAGAGGAAATATTCTGGTAAACCAACACATCCTTGATACATTAGCTTACATGAATTCAAGAAAACATATAGGAGACAAAATATGCAATAATCCAAAATAATTTTCATTACTAATTTGAAGTTTACAGAGTACAAGCGATGTCTCCTTTCTATGACATTACTCGCAGAACCCTAAATTGATAGTAGACTATGACCCTCATCCCTATGATGTGAAAATATTAGAATCGACATCCCCCAAATATAGCCTTGGTATTCCTTTTATAGAAAAACAAGGAATGCACAAGCTATATGCCATTTACATTTGGTTATCCCTCCTATAGGAGCTGAGGAAAAATCAACTCTTCAGCTCCCAAAGGTAACTTGCATGCAAACCTGTCACATAATCAGAGAAGCAAAAAGCTATGGAGGTCACAATTCAAAGATCCAGAAAAAGGAGTCATATTGATTGTGCAACAAGAATGCAATTCAATAATTACAGTTGTTATAAAAATACAAAGAGAGAATCCTTATAAAAGGATACTCGAAACCCTAAAGGTGAAAACCCTAAAGAATTATAAAATTCCTAAGTTTAGCTTAAGCATAGAGTATAACAAACTAATAATTAAATAAATAATTATTAGCTAATAAATGATAACTCTAACACCCCCCCTTAAGATGAAATTAGGGAGTAGCTAAAAAATAACTAAGGACTAAAAAGCATGTAAAAAATGCATGAAAGCAACAATGGGTCCCAACAACTAGGCCTGATGAGGTACCCAAGTACATTAAAATCTCTGTAAAGTGGAGAAAAAGGAGAAAACCCAGTGGGAACAAAACTCCTCACCAAGAATAGATGAAAGCTCAAGTGAAAGACTAAGAAGCCTCCAAACAAGAGTGTTCCAGAAAAGAGGAACAAAAAGAAGAGAATGAAGAACACCACTGAAGCATGAAATAGTTGCAAACACTGTCGAAGAGTAATTGTTGATCTGAAGAACCTCCTCTGAAATAGAACATGACCAAGTAGAGAAGACTGTAATCTGCATGAGTGCCCTCAAATGACATTACTCGAATCAGATGGCAAACAAAGGCAAACAACTAAACTCGAAGATACAGCTGGCATGAAACACCATAGCCTAAAGAAATTATCAATCGAACCAAGGAAGGATTAGAACAATAGGACAAACCTCCCCATAATGCTGAAAAGGGAGAGGGACAGGTACACTGAAAAGAATGGCTAACAAGAATTGCAGGATGGAGAACCAGGAACATCGAAGGTGCAGAGAAAGTACATAGTGTCATGGAAGGAACACTCACTTGATACACATCATGAGGCTAATGTCATGGAAGGAAAACTCATGTGACAAATGTAGATGGAAAACAAAAAAGCAAACCTCAACCCCTCCATGGTACTTTATAAGTAGTGCATGTACAATAAGGCACAAGATGTGGAGATCCCAAGTATACAATGCATGGTGGCACTTTATCTCAGTGTGTTTGCATAAATAAAATTCTACAATGATTAGAAGAGACAGAAGACTGGAAATAGGAAAAACAACCAAAGATGAGACATCCTACTCAAAGAAAGAGATCCCAGGACTTGAAACATCCAAGATATTCCCTAGAGTGCTAAAAAGAAAAAAACTGAAGAAAATATACCTGGAGCTGAATTTGGAAAGAAAAATCATATGAATGGAAAGAAGACAGAACAAACTTTCCAACGATATAAAGTTTTTGAAAAACGGAGTTCGGATGCTTAAGTTATGTCTCCCAGAGTGCCAAAATGAACTTCTGGCTTTGACAACAAAAAACACGATCAAAAAAGAAAAATAAAAAAATCAAACCTCTAGATCTGAATAGAGCTCGGAAAGATATTTCCTACGATATAAGATTTTGCAAAAAATGACTCTGTTTGCCCAAGTTATGGCAAAAAAACCATTAGCCTATTAAAAACCCTTCAAGAAAAAAAAACACCCCCCCTGCTGGTGGTAGGGAGGTGGTGGTTGGGCAACGGTTGGGCAGAGGCCGGGTGGAGCACGTTAGATGCAATGACAGTCCCAAAAACACTGAGAGGGGGGGGGGGGGGGGTGAATCAGTGTCTAACCGGTTAATGGAATATTCAAACTTATTTGTAACTTTGCAACACAAATTAATGTACCAGTAAACAAGTAATAATGCAACAAAGAGAAATAACAGAGACAACATAAATGCACACCATAACACAAGATATTTTGGCAAGGAAACCCGGTAAGGGAAAAACCTTGGTGGGATTTGTGACCCACAATATTTACTCACTGGCCAATATGAATAAATATTAATTACAATAGGGGCCTGCACATACAGGAAGGCCAACAACTGAGAGCTCACTGCTCAATGAAAGAGTCTCACTGAATACAAAATGGATAATTAAATCCAAGACAATGTACTGCTCAAAATAGCATTTGCAATGCTTGATTCAGTACTAGTTTAAGCTCAGTTAAAAACCATAACCAAAAACCTTGCCGATGAATGATATTTGCTGACATAACCTATCTTCTATGATCTATTACATAATCACCTTTCTTCTATTCTGTATATTTTCTCATATCAAAATGACCTATAAGATCTCATAAATATATGAGTCTTTACAATACATCATGTCGGTTTATAGATAATTAATTATATTTCAATACAATTCATATAAATAAAACTTATCTTATGTCTGCCTGAGTGCCGGTGTAAACTAGATGTCGATGAACGACCTTGTTGTGCCTGTTGGTGCCGGTGGATGATGTTTGTGTTGCCGGTGAACCTGTAGAATCCTGTTACCGGTTGGTTGCCATCAATGACAACATCAACCATTCTCATGTGAGTGTAGAATGCCAAAAATTCTCCCCCTTTCGTATTGATGGCAACACTCACGAGAAAAATCCAAAAACTGTTGTCCAAAAATGAAGTCCAAAACTGATCCCCCAAAAAAGAGTGTGCTCCCCCTGAGCAAGTGATTTATTTTGTGCATTTTTCTCCATACTACTCTCCCTTTGGCATCAATGATAAAGGATGTCAAAAATAATCAAAGAGTACAAAATTCTACCTCATAGCCTATAACCGGTTGTGTACAATTTGAAAGATATCCGCCAAAATTATATTTAGGCTCTGCATGAATTTATTACTGTCAGAAATAATGGTTTCGGTCTTCTGGATCATGTCAATCAGATAATGCATTTGTTGCTCCGGTGATCGGTCTCCTTGAATTGTTGCTTTAGATAGCTCAACCTGCTGAGTTGTAAGGTTGTCCAATCTAGGGCCAAGTTTGTTTTTCAGTTCCTGGGCCTTCATCCTAATCCTTGCTTTTTCTTTTTCCAAATTCTCAATCTTTTCTTCAAAAACTACCATTTCTTGTTCAAAAATTGAGGTAAGTTCCGAAGAACCTATCATATTATCTGCTATGTCATCTATCTCCTTTTTTGTTTTCTTAATCTCTTCATCAATGTCTTTAGTCAGATGGTGAGGCTTGCAGGCTTCCTTATATAATTCTTTGTATTCCAAAATTATGGAATTAAGTACCAGTAATAAGGAATCAATATGCTCAATACAGTCCTTGATAGTTTTGTCAAAGAATTCACCTTTTTCTTTATTCACCCTTTCCTTAATAGTTTCTTCATTAACCTTATCTACAGTTAGAACATTTGAAGCAATAAATTTGGACAATGCATCCAATTTACCCAAAGAACCATCAATATGATTTATCTTACATGCCAGTGCAATAATTTTCAAAATAGGCAATCTATCATCAATGGCCTTGAATGCTAAGGCGTTGCAATCTGCGATCCTCTTAATTGAATCCAAAAGACATCTGTTACATTTGTACGTCTGAAATCTATAGTGGATGTGCTAGGTTTTGTAATAACTTTCTTTTCATTAGACACTCGACCAATTACCTTAACAATTTCTTCCTTGTTTCCATCATTTATTACCTCTTTATTTACAGTTGCTACTGGTTTCTCACTCTATGTATGTACCTCTGCTTCTGTTGGTTTCTCAATGTCAGGGTTCTTAGCTTCCACCGGTATTTTAGTGTTCTGAAAGTCAGCAGTGTTAACCAGTGACTCAGAGATCTCAACATTCGTAGCATCAGTTGTCTTAACCTCTGCAGTCTCTTTATCCATAACAATATTAAAATCCTGTGTATCTACATTCATAGTAAAAAGATTTTTTGATTCTGGATTAGTATCATCATGAGTTATTTCTTTGACCTTCTTTTTCGGTTGACTGTTTGTATGTATTGTTGTCCCTGAAGTTATTGGTGGGGTGTCCTGTGCCGGTGGAGAAAGGTTATCTTTGACTTTTATAACAGGTACACTACCAATTCTGCCTTTACCTTTGTCCTTTTGATATACCTTTGCAAAAGACATCCATTTGTTTTCTATCCCTTTCTTCTTTCTTTTCTTTTTCAACAAAAAATATGTCCCATTTGTTAGCAGTTTCATCTTCTATTTCTTTCCCTCTCCCAGCCATTAGACTAACCTACCGGTGACCACTCCTAAAAACTAACTGGTTGCTTCAGCAATCTCCTCCCTGGAATTAATAGGGTGAACCACCAATAATTCTTCAACCTTTAACTTTTTATCTAGTTCCATCACTAACATTCTTTTAGCCTCTAATCTTATGTATAAGTCATTTGGCAGATCATCTACAACCTCAATCAAAACTTTCTTGTAGATGTCAAGATGCAAAATAATGCTTTCTTCTATTGTCTCCTTGTCAGAATGATAAAATTTATTCACATTGCTAAGATTACCTTCTTGTGTTATTTCATTGATCAATTCCTCCGGTGTAAGGGTATCCGGTGCCTTAGGTTGTTGTTTCTTCTTTGGAGTTAATTTCTTCTTGGGCTCTCTCACAACCTGTTGTTTCTTCCTTAATGTTCTTGTCCTTTTAGGAGAAGGAGAAGCTACCGGTGAAGGTTTCCTCTTCTTCCTTTCAACTCTTTTGAACTCTGTTGCCTTACCACTATCTGTATCAGAATAAGTGACAACTGGTGAAACATGAGCTACCGGTTCCAGTCCTTCCAGTTCACTAGAAGAAATACCACTTAAGTTCATTACATTTTCTTTAACTTCTTTAGCCATTTTGGATGCATCTCTAATGAATTTTTCTCTTCTTTTTGTCTTCTTCTGCATCGAAACAACACTCTCAATAGTGTCAACACTGCCAAAGATTTCTTTAGAAGGTTCCCTTGGTGCATCAAGAAGTTTCTTTGCATAAGCTTCAAGAATATTCATATCAACTTCATATCCCATCTCTATTATCCAAATGGTTCTAGGAGTAACAAATTCCATCCATGTTTCATCTCTTTTGATTACAAAACATATTTGCTTGTCATACTTATCCACAATACTCTGCGGTATCCTTTATCTAGCCTTCATCTTGGTTTGAAAGTTTTTGAAATAGGATGTTACCATGTCATCACTATTAGTACCTATGTTGGTAATAGCTTCCATGATCTATCTACCAATAGGGATGTCATATGCAAAGTCCTTGTGACCAATTTTGGGTATATCCTTTATGAAGTAAAGCATTAAACACACAAGTAGATTCCCAAAACAGAATGTTCCCTTTTTATCACCCTTAATCTTTTTCAAGTTATCTAGCAGTTCATCTTTAAGCCACTTGCAGATGTCAATTTTAGCATCGTTCTTAACCATTTCATATGCACTATGTATACACAAGCTAGAAACAAAATTTAACCTATTTGCATGAGTAACCCTATATCCAAATACCATGCTCACATATTTCACATTTGCATCAGTGATATCACTAACCCTAAGAGATATGTTGTCAAATGTAGCTCTGGTTAGGTCAATAACACCCTTTTCTGGTATCTTCTTCTTTTTGTCGGGCCTAGTACCGGTTGAGGGTAAACCAGTAACTGCCTTGATTGCTTCCTTAGTGATTTTAAAAACAGAGTCTAGCCACATAAACTCCCCATGAACTCTGCTCAGTACAAAACGAACTGTCTCATCCGGAAATTCAGGAATGTTCAGAATTTCAACAAATCGTAAATCCTCAACAATATTATGCTCCGACTTGACTAAACCTTGTTAATCAGTTAGAACATCTTTGTACATGTTTTTCAAATCACCAGACCCTAAATTCTCTATGTTGTAGTGAATATAAATCCTCGGGTCTTTGACAAAAGCAACTCCCTTTAGAATCTTATAAAAGGCTCCGATGGAATCATCTTGCTTGGCAATCTCAGGAATGATTTTAAACATGAGTCTAGGGCGCTTAATATTCTCTACCACAGTAGGGTTTGCAATGAATTCAGGTATAGAGGGTGAAGATGTCATTGCGAAAGATAAATACCTTTTGACTTGTGAGATCCTTGAATGCCCTAAATGATCTTTGCTGCTTCGCCTTTAAAATGTCTTTGCTCTCTCTTTGAGCTCTACGAATGGTTGGATGCTTGGTGGATTGAAATGAGGGTTATCCGATGCTTTATAATCAAAATTTTCTCCAACAACCGCATTAAATGCTTGTCGGTTAAGTGAAATCTTAACATATCTGCCGGTAAAGAAGAAATATAACTTGTTACCATCAATCGAGGGTAGAATGCATAATTTTCAATTTGCTGCCATACCCCCTAAGGATTATTCCTTAGTCGGATGAAGAATCTCCTACGAGTGGAGGATTACTCTGTTCTACCGGTGTAAAGACAGATTCATCAATTCTCTGATCTCTCTTCTTAATCCTTTGTTTTGAAAATTCTTGCTTTATTTCGTTTAATTTTTATTTTTCCTTCTCATTAGATCCTTTAATGTTCTCTGGTATAGTCTTGCTTCTACAAAATTTTGCAATATGTCCAATCTTGTTACATGCATAACAAGTTACATTATTCCTCTGAATAGCTTTTCCATATCCTTTACTGGTTTATGTCCTACATTGATTAGATAAATGTCCAAATCTACCACAAACATAACATTTCACATTCATTCTACAATTTTCTGAGTTATGACCAACTTTATTGCATTTGGAACATTGACCGGTGGGTAAATTTGTATTCTGATTATTTCTAAATCTGCATTGATTTTCTCTATGACCAAATTTGTTGCAATTAAAACATTTCCCATTAAATTTATAAGCATTATGTTGTCTTACAGGTTTGCTGTGATCTTGATTGTTTGCAGTCCCAGAACTTTCTCCATGTTCTAATCCAAGTCTAATTGTATCTCCATCAGGTTTCTATCTTTTCAGCATTTCATCAAGCCTTTTTGATTTTTTCTTGAATTTGTCTTTGTGTTCATTTGCAGTGATCAACTCATTTTCCAGAATGCCAACTTGTCTCCTAAGCTCCTCTTTATCATGTTGCATGTGAATCAGATTTGTCTTTAGCATATCATTTTCATGACAAAGTCTCATATTTTCATTTGCTCCATCATTAAGTCTCCTAGTCAAGTCTTCTTTATTCTTCTTCCTATCTTCAATATCCTTACATAGCCTCATGGTTAAATTTTGCATTTCATTCTTCATGTTAGTGTTCTCTTGCCTCAACTTATGTGCAATAGCTCTAAGAGTTTCCTTTTCATCATCATGTTTATGCATTTGCTCATGAAGTTTCTTCCTCTTGTTTTGTGTTATTTTCAGGTTTTCCTGAAGTCCTTTAATGAATTCCTGGGCAGTCCTCAGATCATCTTCAAGTTTGATATTCTTCAATTTTTCTGCATCAAAATCTTCAAGAGCTCCTTCCAACTGTTTTCTCAAACTCTCCATCGATACCAGTTTCAAAATCTTCCTCAAGCTGTTAGGCTTTTGCAAATAGAGGACCAGGCTCTGATACCAATTGTTAGATGCAATGACAGTCCCAAAGACACTGAGAGGGGGGGGTGTGAATTAGTGTCTAACCGGTTAATAGAATATTTGAACTTATTTGTAACTTTGCAACCCAAATTAATGTTCTGGTAAACAAGTAATAATGCACTAATGAGAAATAACAGAGACAGCATAAATGCACACCATAACACAAGATATTTTGGCAAGGAAACCCGGTAAGGGAAAAACCTCAGTGGGATTTGTGACCCACAATATTTACTCATTGGCCAATATGAATAAATATTACTTACAATAGGGGTCTGCACATGCAGGAAGGCCAACAACCTAGAGCTCATTGCTCAATGAAAGAGTCTCACTGACTACAAAATGGATAATTAAATCCAAGACAATGTACTTCTCAAAATAGTATCTGCAATGCTTGATTCAGTACCGGTTTAAGCTAAGTCATAAACCATAACCAAAAACCTTGCCGACGAATGATATTCACTCACATAACCAATCTTCTATGATCTATTACATAATCACCTTTCTTCTATTATGTATATTTTCTCATATCAAAATGACCTATAAGATCTCATGCATATATGAGTCTTTACAATACATCATGTTGACTTACAAATAATTAATTACATTAAAATATAATTCATATAAACAAAACTTGTCTTATGTCGGGCTGAGTGTTTGTATGCTTTATTGTCGGTGTAAACTAGATGCCGATGAATGACCTTGTTGTGCCTGTCGGTGCCGGTGGATGATGTTTGCGTTGTCGGTGAACCTGTAGAATCTTGTTACCAGTTGGTTGCCATCAATAACAACATCAACCATTCTCATGCGAGTGTAGAATGCCAACAGAGCAAGCAGAGGGCTGGTGGGTTTCTGGTCAGTAGCGGCAGGTGGGTTTCCGGTCAGTGGCGGCGGCAACGGCAGGTCCCGGGCGGTGACTGCTTGGGAGACTGACGGTAACCACCAACGCGGCCCTAGCGGATAACAGACCACCGACAGTCCACTTTAACCTCGTCAACCTGGGCAAGCCGTTAAACTGCACCCAATTTTATTTTATTTTATTTCTCAAACTGCATGCCCGAGTACGACCTAGGCTTAAATTGTTTTGCCTCCCGAACACCTATCACCAAAATATATCAAATTTATATCAAAATGCGTGGAAACGGCCTCCTGAATCCAACCATGAGGTCCTTTTGGCACCAAAATGTACCAAAAAATCAGCTACCCCCAGAAATGGAAAAAATCAACTGCACAAACCTCTGAATACTTAGATCTGAAGAACAAGGCCCAAAATCTCTCAAGAAGAGAACAGGGGCATGCAGATCTAGAGCTCGGATACCATATAGGAGTTGAGGAAAAATCAACTCTACAACTCCCAAATATGACCGACATGCAAACCTATCACAGAAGGAGAGAAGCAAAAAGCTATGGAGGCCATAATTCAAAGATCCAGAAAAGATGAGTCATTTTGATTGTGCAACAAGAATGGAATTCAATAATTATAGTTGTTATAAAAATACAAAGAGGGAATCCTTATAAAAGGATACTCGAAACCCTAAAGGTGAAAACCCTAAAAAATTATAAGATTCTTAAGTTTAGCTTAAGTATAGAGTATAATAGACTAATAATTAAATAAATAACTATTAGCTAACAAAAGATAACTCTAACACCTCGTTTTGACACATCATTCAACCCATGATGGAAAAGATAACTTTCTACCGATATAAAAAAGACAAAGAGAAATCATGTGTCCAAAATCCTTCTGGTGGAGAATACACGTTGTTGCAGCTTAACTGTCTTTGAGTCGTGCCACCATCGCGTTGCAGATGTCTCAATGGAGGCGTGATTTGTACCATTCCAACTAGTGGAGGAACTCAACACCCTTGAAGAGGATTTCCATGACAGAAGAAGTAGAGCATCCATCTAAAGGAAGAGTTGATACTTCTAGACTGGAAGCCATTGAAGTGGAAAGAGGAGCTCACAGAGAAATTTTATAATCAGAGGAAGGGTCACAACTTCCATAATCTCTCAGAACTAACAAAGTGCTGCATCTAAACCATCCACCTCGTAATTTTATCACCTTTGTCCCCTCTTTTTCTACCCCGTTGCCATTTGGTGGTGAAAGGGAAAAAATAGATAATCCTTGAAGGGTTTCTTGCGACTGAAAAGGCCTTTCGAGATTCTCTGGTTATCCAACAAATTTTCAAAACCCCCCTTGTTATAAAACATCTCAATGACATGTTATCCACCCAATGTCACAAAATCTACATGTGATGAACGCACAATCATGCTTAACAGATGATTTTCTATTCTCTGAAACCATTTGTAAATAATCTTGGAGAATAATCTCCATTATCTCCATTGGCTGAAATGCAAACCTATTGAATTCATAAGAACACTTAGGAAATCTAAAATATTCCATTCTGAGCTATCCAGATATGCAGACTTCCCCTTATAGTTCCCCAATGATAAATTGAGAAAATTCCAAACATTCATACTCATACAACCTAATCCACTGCCACTTTGAATTCCCTATGCCTAAGGCTAATGCAGATATTTCAGTGACTCACCTCAAGTTGGTTTTGAACACGCGATTTTACAATGATTTCATTGTCCTCATGTCACAAAGCTCATGCTTCGAAGATATTCAATTTTTGATTCGCTTGTGTCAACCTTCCTTTTGGACTAAAATGTCTACATTTGATTGGACATCATCCTTCATGTTTGTCTTTTATCGCAACATTTATTCAACTTGCGAGGAGTTGTCCCTTTACTCAGGACTTACTGAAACTCGATCTTCCTCCTCATTGAGTACCGAATTTGCAATTTGAATCTCAACCGTTAATGCTATCACACAATCTAATCAAACGGTTGGGCTAGATTTGGCATCCATATAGAATTTGACTTATGTGTTTGGGGTGCCATGTTGTCATTTTGAAAAGTCACAAGACTTCTGCAAAACCTTAATCTTCTTCTGTACTTCCTTTGCGGGGGTGTGGGATACACATTTGCAGATTGAGAGATTTTTTGTGGGCTCGCTGATCTTCGCAACCTTGATAAAATGCATATGCGAGACTGCGGAGTGCAAAGGCCCATTTTAACTTCTTGCATTTCACTCATTCTGCAAGCTCATCTCTTTATGTTATGCCACTATTCGAGAGTGTGAAGTATCAAGGTTTGATTACTCGCTTGACACTTCATAAAAAATTTCCTCCCACGTAGCCACACCCTTCTTATTCCTTTTTCCTTACAATTTGTAGGGTTGCAGGATGTACACACTAACCATTCTGCTCCCCTACAACTCAAGTTTGACCCATGCAAAGCATCCCGCAGGGATGCAGGATTCTTCCAAAATGCAACCCGTGAGCCCGCAACATGAAATTAGCTAAAAGAAAACCCGATGTGGGAGTGTGGGATTTAACCATCGAACCATTCAAGACACAGCCCGCAGGCCCGCAAAGACAAATAAAAAGCATAACGGTAACTCGCGGGAAGCGGAGCATGAGACTTGATGCCCGAAAATGAGCATGTACGACTTAAAAATAGGGGTCATAATATGACTAGGGGACACATACAATGGAATCATAAATGGAATAATACAACTTTAGCGAAAATCCTTTGCAAGCAAGAATATAAAATAAAAACCCCAAGCCAAGGATTTAAATTTGACGACCAATTGGAGGATTCCTTTAGGGAAAAATATAAAATTTTGTAAGTCCTAACAAGGCGAACACCTTCTTTCTCTTTGAATTGGAACTCTCACCTTGTTGAGGGGTTTATTCAATAGTTGGTTCATTGGTGAATTGGGCAATAGGTGGAGCTTGGGAAATTGGTGAGGCCTTTGTAATTTTTGGGGTGGTGGCTTTCTTATGTTTGGGCTTGGAGCTTTCTCCCTATTAGGGGATCTTCTCAACAGTTGGGTTGGTGGTGGTCTTTCTCTTAGGGGCCATTTTTTCTATCTAGGGCTTGGAATTCCTCTCTACTTGACAAACTAAAAAACCCTACGACCAACTTATAAAACTTACAGACTAAGCTAGAGAGAAATTCGATGGAAATTCTAATTGTTTGAAAGCATTGTCACACGATTTTGTCGCTGCAAATTCACCTTCTTCGCTTGGAAATCTTTCTCGCCTAATCTCTTAAATGTTGGGCGAGCAACTGAATTGCAAAAATATGATTTTATTTTTCTCATGTAACACTAGGTCTATTTTCCATTAATTTGTTTCATGTGAATGCTACGAGTTGGTAGCCTCAAAATTTAAATTCTACCCTTGATTTCAAATCGGATGATTGAGATGAAATTATGTCCTTCATTGACTTTCTAAGGTGGTGCCTTTTCATCCTCATCACCTTCCCCTTTTCTTTCTTCTATTTCATCTTGCTACTCCTTCACTACCTTTTTCTTTCTTATTTTACCATTGAGGGGTAGAGGGGAACATCTGTCTCTTTATTATCCCTCCCCACTAGCCCGCAAGGTTATTCTTTTCATTGTTTCCATCCTGCGGGGTGGAGGGGAAAGCTTACATCTTCTTATGTCTCCCCACTATCCCTCATTATGATTTGTCCTTAATTACAACCTTGTGGGGTAGAGGGTAAAGACCCTTTTCTATCTTAGCTTTGCACTTTACTTCATCCCCTCCATCCCATCACGTCATATTCTCTTTAAAGTTTCTCCCACAGGGCCGTGGGAAAATATTTTTCCCTACCACCTTTATTTTCCCCCTCTATCTCACGATCCTTTTAAATCTTTAACCTTAACCGTGCGGGGTAGAGGGAAATGGCCTTTATAACATGAATTATCCTCCCCCACTATCTCACAACCTCTTTTAGACTCTAGTCTTAACTGTGAGGGGATGACGGGAAACCATCTTCAAAGTATAAAATATCCTTTCCCCGCCATCCGACAATGCTTTTCCATCTTCAATTTGAACCATGCGAGGACGAGAGCAACACTACACTTGTAACACCAAGTATTTCCCCACTATCCCTCATGGTTATCTCCACTTCCTTTACTTCCCTGTGAGGTGGAGGGATAACCATAAAATGTAACCACCAGATGCCTCCCCAACACCCTGCGACATCTTTTGGGTCTTGAAAAGACTGCGTGGGGGTGAGGGGAAGACTATGAATTAAGAGAAACAATTAAGCACATTGTTACTTAATTTGGGACTTAAGGGTTAGGGGGTTGTGAAAATTATTTACCCAAGACATTTAAACTTAGGTTAATGTAGGAAAAAAATTCAATTGGTAGGAGCATTTGATTTCTAACATAGGGAGCTAGTCAACGAACAATATTAGGGGTTCAATATTATAACTAAGAACCCTACAGATTGGTTAAGCCAATTAACACAAAATTTGAAGGATGGGAAATTATTAGGGATAACACATATCATTTAATATTTAGTCAAAATTCTTAAAAAGCATAACACCATAAGGGAGACAGAGAGCACTAGTCTTGAAAAAACCTAATAAAATTTTTAATAGTCCTAACAGTGACAACCAGTTTGTTGCCTCTTCTTAATGTGTCTCCTTTCTAAGCCATACATGATTTCTTTTAGGCTATATTTTACCTCTCATAATCAATAATAGTGGGGATTGGAAAGAATAGTATGATATGACACCCAAAGATTTCTCATCACAACTAAGACCAAGAGTGCATGGTGTCTAACCAAGACAATTTGACCCCTTGGCCTCACAAGTGGTGTGGACTCTCTCCTATCCAATATATGAGAATATATATTAGACATTAACATCTAATTTCATACCACAATACTTGTTAATCAAAATCAATTGTTTATGAGTGTAAACTTATTATATCAAATTAGATCCAATTCCTTGATGCCTTCCTTGAAACATTGATTTGACTTATACATCCTTCAAGAGGGAGTGAAGGGTTGTGTTTTTTACCTAGTCACAACCCTTATAAAAGAGGTGTCTTTTGTAGACTTTTATGTTGATATTTCATCAGTAAAATCAATATTTTATCTTATTAAAATCATCGTCTTAAAAGAACAAAATAGCAATATTGAATACCACATATATCATACTAATTATTTTAGAATTATAATATTTTCCCTATGTCTTACTACTTGGTAAGCTCATATTATTATTGTTTTTCCCTTACAACCTTTCCCTCATCCTCTCGCTCTCCAACCTCCACCTCAACCTCCATGATATTTCACTCCATCATCACCTCCCCCCTTTCCTCCTACCCCCTCATCCTCCTACCCTACCACCTCAATTAGGAGCCTACAATCTTTCCCTTCTCTTGATGTGTATTTCCTTGCCCATCCTTGCCCCCATTCTCCTTACCAATATCGTTGCTACTCCCTAGGATATCCTTTGAGTCCTATGCCTCCCCCTACCACACCTAATATCTATCTGTCATGTTCAAATAATCCACTCCTATGTTTGTCTTAAACAACCTGGGCCAGCTACTCCCACTCATACATTATTGCTACTTGGTCGATATATGAACCCCAAATTTTAATTTTTTAAAATCTAGACATGATCTGGCAACAAAAATTTACCAACATGCTTATTTAGTCAATCTGTAACTTTGGGGAAAATTTTGGACCAATTCGGGCTCAAATTTAAAATTACTATAAATAATAACCTTATGTAATTACAAGGTTGAGACACCATTTTCCTAACATCCTCCCATTTGACAAACACCTTGCAAGAGCAAAGGGAGTATCTACAACATAATTTAAGTATTAGGGGCCATGAGGCCCTTAGACTTTGAACACCATTTGAACTTCTTTATCAAACACCTTGCAAGAGAAAATTTGCCTTTGCCCATCCACAATATTTATTCCTCATTCTATAGTTGTATTTGTCTAGTTGCCGAATCCACTAATCCCTAATTGCTTTTTTTGTGTTGTCAGTGAAATCGCTCTTCTTTTCACAAATTTATCACTTTTTGGCAAATTCATCCCTTTGTGGATGTATTCATCCTTTCTTTCACTGATTCACCTCTATGGAATTAGATTTTCCCCTCTTTTGGCATATCTACCTTTTCTTTGGCATATTCATCTTTCCTTTGGCATATCTACCTTTTCTCTTGCGGTGTGCATTTGCCCTCATTTTTATGGTTTTTCCATTCTTATGGTGGATCCACCCAAACCAGTTGGAAAAATTTGCCTTAATCCCTTCTTCCTAGGTATTTAATGCAACCCAAATAAAACCGTGATGAATGTTTTGAAGTGCGTACCTATTGGTCAAGTCTCTATCTTCGTCCTATTGCCTGAACTAAGTCTTCATAATGTAGTACAACTTATATGTTCATACCTATTAGTCAAGTCTCCCTCTCCATCCTATTGCTTGAATTGAGTCTCCATAATGCAACACAACTTATATGTTGGTCATTTTTTCTCCACTATCCTCTTCACTCTTCTCTCAATTTCACTACCAATTTAGGTTAAATGAATAGTGTAGACACCTAAAAATGTCTCATTAATCATACACTAATTATTCATCTAATTAATTAAATAATTCTTTAATTATTTAATTAAGTTAATTATTCTTCTTAACTGACTAAATCATCACATTCAACATTACTAATTATCGAATTTCTATTCTTTAATTAATTAATCAGTTAACTCTATCTCAAATATTAATTAAATATTAATTATTTTATTAATCATAATTTATTCCTTAATTAAATAATCTTTATTATTTATTTAACTTCATTTCTAATTTTTAAATAATTTCATTTAAATTATTTAAATTTATTAACTTATTCCTCCTATTCCCCAAATTTGAATTTCAAATAATTCCATCTAATTTCATTTCTCTCAAATTCACAATTCCCAAATTTGAATTTTACCTCATTTCATCTAATTCCAAATCATCAAATTCACATTTCACCAAATATGAATTTCATCACATTTCAGTAAATTTCATGTGCATTTCAACATTCGAAAATCAAAATTCAAATCCAAATAAGAATGAAATTGAATTTCGAATTCAATCTCCTACAACACATGTTGGAAATCCTAACTGATTGATCAAATCAGTTAACTCAGTTAACTCTCCAATCTCCCCTTTTCACTCCAAATCACCTTTTTGACTAATCAATCAATTCAGTCATCTCCCCAATCTATTCAGTCCACTATCCAATGTATTTAGTTGACTACTCAATCGAGTTAACAAATCAATCTATTGAGCTAATAGATCAATCAAGATGAGATCACTAATCAATCTAAATCAGTTGTCTATCAATCAACACTTCAATTCAAATTCTCACCCCATCCATCTTGAAATTCTATAAATACAAGACCTTTTCATCAAATCAATCTAGAATCACAGTCTTCAAAATAATTGTCTATCTTATGCAGGAATTTCAGTGCAACACCTGAGAGCCAATCAACCAACAATTATGGAGAAGAGCAATGGAAGTCACAATTCTTTTGAAGGGAGTTTTCAATTAGTTTGATTGCTTAATTCTCTTGTTTTGCATTTATTTCATTGATTTGCGTTTAAGCTTGCTAAATTAGTTAAGGGATTTTTTGATTCGTCCTTTTAGTATAAAGCTATGTTTAACCTAACAAATTTTAAGCATGAAATATTTAGTGAACCCGACGTGACCGCAACAACATCTAATCTTTTTTGACTTCCTGTCTTGCAGAGTTTGTATAGACACACATGAAAATGTCACACATAAAAATTCACATTCGCCCACAACATGCCGCATTTGAGTTGACAGAAATTCGCAATCAATCAAGCAGAAATTCGCATTTGCTTAGAAGATGATACACATTCACATGATTTACTTGCATAATTAACTTCTTTTATGGATTTTGTCTTTTACTTAATTGCATTTGTCACCCACAATTATTTTTTAAATCTGGAACTTTCTAGTTTTCTATGTAAAATGCATTTGATCCTATGGCGGGAAGGGTAATATTCAAAAGTTCAAGTGCTAGGAAGAGAAAACAACACAAAAGATAACAGAAAACTTATCAGTAGCTGATAAGAGCAGAGAAGAGATTCCAAGATCACGAAGAGTTGGCTGCCATATCCCGATATTACACCATTGTGAACAAATACCTGATGAATTACAACGTGTTCAATGGGATTGAAGTGATGGGGAGCATGATTTTGAGTTAATCCTATGTTTTTATTTGTAGATTCCTCTTTTGTCTTCTAATTTTGTTCATTAATTGTTCGCATTTGATCAAAACCTACAATGCATTCGAATTGACAGAAATGTGCATTCGAATGCACAAAAATTCACATTCAAATTGACAGGAACGTGCATTCGGTTTTACACTGATTCACATTTGCTGGCAATTAGAAAATGTTTATGTTCTGTCTTCTTCTCTGTCATTTTGTGGTATTTTTTACTGTTATGTTCTAGAAACATATCATTAATAGACAGTAAGATAAAAGTTGTAACTAAAAGAAGAAAATTAGGATGGAGAGCCCACAATATGCTAACCTTTTTCATGGATTTCTACATGGATAGCTGGACTTAGCTGAGATAACATCTATTTTGGTGCTTTAAAAAAGAACAAACAAAAAATATACTTTATCTCATCATTTCTATGCTAGTTAAAATGAGCACCATGCTATTTTGGAGCAACATCTCCAAATAGTATAGACAATTTTGCGATGAAGGTATAAAAATAACTCTTGTTCTCCATGTTTTCAAAGGTGATAGGAATATGCTCTTCCCTTGACTGGGTGACCAAAAAGACATACCCACCTTTTTCACGCTTTCTATCAATTTTGCATTAGGATAAAACCTTTAGAAGGCCTGCCTCCCGAGTAGCCCATAAGGACAAGTGAGAGGGAATGACAAGTGAGAGGGAATGACCTAAGTGGCAACAGCTAAAGCCTACTAATCCAAGCCACTATAAATAAATGTATTTGCAATGAAAACTGCAAGCAATGAGTGTTAAATGCTATCATAACAGCGTCATGCCTCCCTCAGTGCCTATATGGTATGAGAAAATCTATAGAGTGTAACCTCTACATATTGGATGATCTCCTTAATAGAGCGGAAAACACTGTTGATTATGACCACTTGAACAAAACCTTGATTAATATCTTTATGAAATTAGAGGCCAATCTGAGTTAGTAACCAGACACTTACAGTATCACGGTGCAAGGGTGGGGAAGAATCTACCCCCAAGACACTCACCATATATCTCCCAAGATAACGAGCCTATTGAGGAGTGATCCTCTTCAGTTTAATTTATGGACAAAGGCAAAAAAATGGGCGCACCGTAGAGTGTGACAAGGTTGTTTTAGTTGACGAAGTATCAAGGTGTGGGTTGTGGTAATATTCATGACCTTTTGACCATAGGAGAGTCTTCTTGATGTGATATTGAATGACCAAAATTTTATCAAAAACAAAATGAGATTTTGAAAAAGATCTCAACATCCACAAGGGTTTGAAAAAATTCTTTAAAGAGTGCTCTTTTTTGGTTATGTCAAGTTGTTTTCCATTGCTTTGCTACTGTGTCTTTTCAACATTATCCAAAAAAATCAAACACCTACAACAAGATCAAGTGTCAACATCAACATCAAAATCAAAATCAAACATTACAACTTTCAAGAACTGGAGAAAAATGTACTTTCAATGATCTTAGGTCCTAGGAATTAAGTCCATACACAGTCTCTTTAGTGTCCTCATATTACATAAAGTCCTTGCACAAGTCCTCACTTCACGTAGAAATAGCTTCAATCTTTGTCAAAGATTGCATCTGTTTAACCATTGCATTATCATCAACTAAGTTCATCTTAGGACCCACCTTGGTCATGCATATCACAATAGGCTACATTATAATCCACATCTACTATCTTAGTTTCAAAGTTAACCCTTGCGCAGTCTACATTTTGGTTCATTGCTCAATAGAAGTTTTAAGAGCATATCCTTTGCATGGGTCTAAAAGGAGATGACAATTTCCCATTTGAATAAGCCAATCTTCGGCCAGACAATGATCAATTAGAAATAATTGATGGTTTGGATAATATTGCTTGGGAAGTAAGAATTGACCTTCCCCAATATGATTAAGTTGAAGCTATCATAGATAATGAAATTTGAAAATCTATCCGCCTTAATGCAAAACTTGAAAAATAAATCAAGGAACAAAGAGAACAAGAAGAATTTCGACAATTTGTTGAAAATCTTATGGCAGATAGTCAAATTCCTTGTTAGAGACCATAGTAGAGTGTCGTCATTTTTAGATTGTATACATACATAGTCAATCATTGCATAAGTCTTGCATCAATCTTAATATACCATTTTCAATTTAGAGGGTCATTGGTGCAGCCATAACCGATAAAACCCTCAAAAGAGTCAACTAGCTTATGCAGCAAGAGAGACACAATGGAAGCAGCAAGAAAATATAACAAATTCACATAAAAAAATCATATTAAAGCCTTATAACTTCTGACAATCATTTGGAAATCATCAGATTATCATCAAAGAACATCCAGTAATTAAACCATTAAATACAGGGTTCAAGCCAAATACAATCCAACCGAAACTCTAAGAATCAACCAGATCACAACATGTGAATCTCAATCCTTATTTTGAGTTCTACTTCCTTTACCCCTACAATGAATACATGATAACATATTTATACCCACCAGAACACTTCCAAGTCGGCCTCATAAGATTACATTCACCAATGCAGGAAAATGAAATGTGAAATTAGGTCGGCCCTAAGAATTAAGAAATCTCTCCGGAAAATAACAACCAAGTGATGCAGTTTAGAAGGAAGGTTGGCCACACGCCAAAGAACATCAGACAAGACCCAAGATGGATCCACATGCCAAGAATCATGCCGGTAATGAAGGAAAACCAACCGGTAAACACAAGAACTATCCCGAAACCCAGAAACAGTCAACCATAAGCGATAAATGACCGGTAAAGGACCCAAATAAACGGGAAATCTGGCATCAAGCACATAAAACCATCTGGAAACTGAAAATAAGATCTTCCATGAGGAACAAGCAACTACCAGTACATACCAGTAAGAATACAAAAAACTGTACAAAGAACTAAACAAGAACAAAAATGAAAGGAAATATTTTTTGTTGATGCAAGATTGCTCATCGACCAGGGATGCTCCTGCATCAGAAAAACTAGGTAGAAAATTATGTTCCATGAGAGGCAACTCATGGACATCTAAAAGGATTCAGAATGAAGATCCCATTCTCATTTCTGATACAAACATCTTCTTTATTTGCCAACCTCTATTGTAAATATTTTGATGCCTCAGTCGGTTTCTCTAATCTTTGACCCTTTGTGTTTCCCTTTCTTTGCTTCAGATCTGCACATTGTCTTTGTTTTTGAAATTCTAATTTGGTTCTACCACAAGACTTTATCCGTTTTGTCACCATCATCTCTCTGTCAACCGGTTCCATATGTCCATCAGGCTCAACTATCAGATCCTTCTGCAAGCTCTTGTCACCCTCTGGTATAACCCCTGCAACTGGTTCTATAAAATCTTTCTTCAAACCCTCTAGTATAACTTTTGCAACCAGTTCTATCAAACCTTCTGGTATAACCTTTGCCACCGGTTTCTCAGTATTGCAACTTCTCTCAAGACTTAGATTCTTCACCTCCTCTTTCTCCTTCAAAGAAATCAATGTAAAATTTTGTCCATCATTTTTAATAGTAACTAGGTTTCTTCTACAGACATGAATAGCTCCTCTATTATACTGCCAAGGTTTTCCCAACAAGACATGACAAACACCCATAGACACAACATCACATAAAACTTCATCTCTGAAAATCCCAATAATGAAACTCACCAAACACTGCTCCTTTATCTCTATCTTCTAATCATCTTGTAACCAACTTACCTCATAACGACAAGGATGCTTAAGCCTCTTCAACCCAGGCTTCACAACCATCTCCTCAGATACTAAATTATCAGTAATTCCACTATCTACAATGACCTTGCAACACTTTCCACTTGATTTACACACAGTCCAGAAAAGACTCTTCCTCTGAGTAGATTTGGTATCCTTTCTTCTGAACATATGGGATTCACCTTGATCCGGTGCATGGTCAGATCCATTACCATCACCTTCCGGTTCCTCACTTGCCACACAACTTCTTGCCATTCCTTGCTTACATTCATAGGATCTATGCCCGGTTTCTCCACACTTGAAACATTTGCTAGGAAATTCTCTACCAGTACTGCTGCTACCTTTCCTCGATGTCTTTTATCCCGGTTCTTTACTCCACTTAGGTTTTGACTCCTCTTTTTCAACCGGTTTCTTCATACTATCACTCATCTTTAATTTATCCTTTCCATTATTTGGTTGTCTTCTCCTCACCTTCTCCTCAGCCTTTAAAGCATACTGGTAAGATTCTTCAACTATGGAAACCTTCAACATACTCATCTCATCTTGAATGTTAAAAGCAAGTCCATTAACGTACCTTGCCACCTTTTCTCTGTCCATCTCTCTATGTCCAAATCTAATCACCACCTTGTAGAATTCCTCAATATATTCCTTCATAGTCATGTTTCTTTGTTTTAGGTTATACAACTTCTTGAACAACTCCAATTCATATTCTCCCAGTATGAACTTGGCCTTCAATCTTGCAACCGTCTGTCTCCGCCAGTTGATCTTCAATTCACCATTCTCCACTCTGTCTTTTTGAAATTCTTTCCACCATAAGGCAGGAAGCCCTTTCAACTTGGTCTATGCCAATCAAACTCTCTGTGGGTCCTTGACATCCTCAAACTCAAAGTAGTCCTCTAACTCTTTGATCCAATCGATCAGATCCTCTAGGTTCAACATTCTGAAAAAGTTGGAAACCTCAACTTTATGAACTTTACTTGCTTGCACCACTACTCTTAGGAATCTTTCCTCTCTTTCATCTTCCGACCCTTCAGCTTCCTCAAGCTCTTCACTAGTTTCCTCATATTCATCCTCAAAATCAGGGTTTCTCCGTAAACCAGCCAAAGAATTTTGGATTTCATTCCTGAAGTCTTCCATCATTTTCTCTACCCTCCAAGGGTTTGTCCCCATCAACGAAATCTCCTTCCACTCCGGTGAACTACCTCAATTTGGCGATCTGACTACCAGTTTCAATTGCCTCCCCTCGGCGATCTATTGAACACATGCACAACTTACCTCCAATTGGTGATCCGTCCACCCCAAGGAATGCCTTAATGTTTGCAAATGATTCTTCCACCAACCAGTCCATAACCAGCTCTGATACCACTTGGTGCAGCCATAACCGGTAAAAACCCTCAAAAGAGTCAACCAGATTATGCAGCAAGAGAGACACAATGGAAGGAGCAAGAAAACATAACAAATTCACATAAATAGATCATATTAAAGCCTTATAACTTCCAACAATCATCAGATTATCATCAAAGAACATTCGGTAATTAACCGTTACATACAGGCTTCAAGCCAGATATAATCCAACCGGGACTCTAAGAATCAACCAGATCACAACATGCGAATCTCAATCCTTATTCTAAGTTCTAATTCCTCTACCCCTACAATGAATACATGATAACATATTTATACCCATCGAAACACTTCTGTGTCAGCCTCATAAGATTACATTCACCAATGCAGGAAAATGAAACGTGTAATTAGGTCGGCCCTAAGAATTAAGAAATATTTTTGGAAAATAACAACCAAGTGATGCGGTTCAAAAGGAAGGTCGGCCACATGCCAAAGAGAATCGGACAAGACCCAAGATGGATCCACATGCCAAGAATCGTGCCGATAATGAAGGAAAACCAACCGGTGAGCATAGGAACTATCCCAGAACCCAGAAACAATCAACCAGAAGCGATAACTGACAGGTAAAGGACCCAAATGAACTAGAAATATGGAATCAAGCACATAAAACTGTCTAGAAACTAAAAATAACATCTGCCATGAGGAACAAGCAACTACTGGTACATATCTATAAGAATATTTTTTCTGCACAAAGAACTAAACAAGAACAAAACTGAAAGGATATATTTTTGGTT